>NC_134489.1:87831265-88131265 GCF_040206685.1 Ascaphus truei | reverse complement strand
ATCCTTATGACCACTGGTTGCAAGCAGGTGCATGTAAATGACTAGAGGCATTGATCAGGGCAATTGGGCCACATATTGCTGCAACTAATGTATGTCATTAATACTTAAACGGATTACATCTGGGTGATTGGTGCCTTTCTGTTCCTCAAAATCTGACACGTATTGTTTTAAAGTTTGTTTATAAACATGGTGAGCAGAGACTTGGCCAGGGTTTGATTTTCTCTGGGTAATCCCTTTTGTGTGATGTCATTGCGTGTCTAGCAAATGCTTGTACAGCAAGACCCTGTCATCCCCGTTCCCTGTATCTTTTATTTGCTCTCTGTGATCAGGACAGGGTGGGATTATGGTACAGAAAACTTGTGATTGACAAACACTTCCCCATACAGAGGCTCCTAAGAAATTCAATTTGAAATGACGATAGGTGGGTAGGCGTGTTGGTCCTTTCTTCCATGTAGTAACAAAGGAGGGAGAGGTAGTAGATGGTTTGATACCTTTTATTGGAGCAACAAGTAGCTGCTACGTTCCATAGTTACACTCTGGTTTGCGATGTAGCTGGAGGCAAGGGGCGGTGACGTCAGCTAGGGGAAGGCAGAGGGGATATGTGATTGGCTGCTGCCAGTCACATGGTGCATCGGTCTCTGTAAATCTCAAATCTTTTGACTACAGCGATTTTGGTAGTTGTGCCGTCGCCGTCGCTGTAGCCAGTACTATAAGCGCAGACTTATTCTCAATTGGTATTAGCATATATTTGATAGGACACTCTTTTGATGTTTTTCTTTTTAATTGTTCGCTGCTCACTGCTGCTGTTAGAATATGTTAAACAGTATCTGGATACTCAGTGCAGTGTAGGGGAGCTGAAATAAGTGTAAATACAGCAGGTGAAACAGTCATTACTCAAAAGCATATAATGGTGCAGAGCGCACAGTGTTTTCAGGTTTTGGGGATATGTGCTGCTAGGGGAAACACCTCTTTTACAAATTATTATGACTAAGCCATTTTAGTTCATGCAATGCTCTTTCTGGCCAAAAACAGGACTTAAAAATAGATAACGGGATATGAACTTAGGTTAACATCACGTTTAGTCCCAGAGCTTTGTGGATATGGCCAAAAGTGGTTTGCCACCTCTGAGGCTGACACGTGTGAACAGAGCAAGGGGAAGTTTTGGTCATTAGAGTGAGCATGAAGGAATCAACTTGCACAAATTGTTTTAGTGCAAAGTAATACAATATAGAAGAACCAGTTTCAGGCCTCACTTTCTCACTCCCTGGCTCCTAATAAGTATTGGCTTGTTATCATGTGCGTATCCCTTTTATACAACAAAAGACACAAATTCCCAATGCTACATCAATATGACAAAAAATATATAGATAAATATTTAACTGTTTGTTTGTTTTCTCATAAGTAAGGGTCATGTTGTTAAACCCTTTGGCCAAAGCGTTATAAGCCTGCAGCGACACCAAGGCATGACCAGTATGCAGGTCCTAACACTACTTGGGGAAATTCTCATTTACCTCTGTAATGGAAAGAGAGAAATGTTCTAAAGTCGCAGTCAAAGCTGCCGTTTAAAAAACAAAAACAAAAAATATATATATATATATATATTTTTTCCTTTAATATATGCATCAATACAATCCACACAATGATAAGTAGTTAGCTAGGTTGCCGATCGATCCGTTCTCCTGTGATCAATCGGTGAAGATTCAACTCGGGGATTAACTAAATGGCCGTCAGTTCAGCAGAAGAGGACCAAAGATGCAAAGTTCTGTGGGGAAGATCATGTGACCAGGCAGTCACGAGATACAAGTGACGCACTGCTAGAGAGAGGGCAGGGTTCAAAAATGGGCGTGCCAGAGTCTGTTTCAGAAGAGGGAAAGGATGTGACTTTGTAAATGGGTGCTATAGAAACAAAAAAATGCTTGTTACATCATAATAAATTAAAAATGTAATTCAGCGTTTTTTTGTTTTGTTTTTAAATGCTACAAGTATTTTCTCAAAGTACAGAACTGATTTATTAAAAAAACAGTGTTCCGCAGGTGCATGAAAAAACCTGCTACTTAAAAAGTGGGGAGGAGTAAACTTAAACCCAGGGAGGAGGGTCCTCAACCTCCAAACAACTGTCACCAGCTGACAATTTACAACCATACAAAATCCCTGCAATCTCTTTCCCCAACACGCCCACATATATGTATTTGTTACAAAAGGAGTACTATTGGGTGTGACCAAATGTATACTGCAAAAAATACAAATTCCCAATGCTACATCCAATATGATAAATATATATATTTGTCATATTGGATGTAGCTTGGAAATTTTTTTTTTTAATGCACCTGTGGTTTTTGAGACATTTCTCTCTTTCCATTACAGAGGTAAATGAGAATTTTCACAGGTAGTGTTAGGACCTCCATACTGGTCATGCCGTGATGTTGGCTGCAGGCTTATAAAGCTTTGGCTGAAGAGTTTAACTTAATGACCTTTACTTATGAGAAGACAAACAGTTAAATATTTAACTCATATTTTTTGTCATATTGGATGTAGCATTGGCAATCTTTGTCGTTTATTGCAGGGGTGCGCAAAGTGGGTGGGGGGGGGAGGGGTGCGGCGGTTACCGAGTCCCCGCGCTTCCCCGAAGGCATTTAAAATAAATGCCGGGGATCGCGCGAGGCCTCTGTAACTTTTTAGTTACCTTGCCTTCCAGCAACGCGTCTCCATGGCAACCCAGCGTCAAATGACTCAGTATCCCATCACATGCTTAGGCTTCTGATCAATACGGGGAAGAGCAGTGTAACAAACGGTTAACAATTTATGAACTTTCATTGAAGGGAAGGGGAGTTGTTGAATCATTAATTGTCTGTAATATCAGTTCCCATTATATTGAATAGGGTTGTGCCACAGTAATGTATTCCACTTTCCAGAAACGGTGAAGTATTGCCTCATAGAAGCACATACTGGAATTGCAAAAAAAGTGAAAGCAGACATGTAACAACACCCTGTCTAGAAGGTTTAATGTTTGTTTCGTAGTTCAAGATTCATGTTTCATTACTCATATTGCTTATGTTAGCGGCTAATTAGGGAATTGTGCCTAAACAAAGTCAGAATGCTGTAGGGTAGGTATTGCGAGACTGCAGTTATTTGGGATGATTTTATTATTTCAGAGGATACATACAGGTAATTTTGCATCAGTATTTTTCCCAAAGCATGATTGCTGATAGATTTGACAGTAAAGTATGAAGAGTTAAAGAAATGCTTCTACTGTAATGCTCGCACTCACCACAAACAAGGCGGGACCACGGTACTGAGGTGGGAAAGTATAGAACTGCGCACCCACAGCTGTGGAGGGGCGTCTGGAGAGTGGATAGTCAAGATCGCCGGGTCTATGTTGGAGAGAGTAGGTTAGTCCTGATGCTTGCCGAGGTCGTAGGTAGGTGCCGAGGTCAAGTGTTGGAGCCCGTATAGTATTAGATTGTCCGTTTGCCGTGGTCAGGGATGGAGAAAGTCGGAAGGTCTGAGGCAAGCCGGGGTCAATAATCCAGAGCAGGGTCCTAAGTCTAGCTGGGTCGGTACACAGGGAGGCAAGCAGCAACAAGGTTAGAAGCACAGAGAACACAAGGCAGAGACAAAGACGTGGGAACTCAAGGCTACTAATAACTATGCTCAGCCAAAGAGGAAGTGACAGAGCTGAGCATATATAGTAACAGGAGTCCAATGAGAGAAGGGGGTGGAGCGGAGGAGCGGCCTCTGCGGAGGCAGGGATAGGCTGAGAGAAGCAGGAGGCAGGTGAGGAAGATGTTAGTGTTGACGCGCAGCTGAGGAGCGGTGCACGCGTGTCACGTGTGGAGGGACGGAGCCAAGCTCCGTGGGAATCTTGAGAGCCCTCCGTGGGCGCGCTCTGTAAGGTGTGCACAAGACTGTACAGCAGGAGGCAAGGAGGAAGCGCGCCGTGAGGGATGCGCTCTCTGACCGCTTGCAGCGGAATGCTGTGCAGCAGGAGGTAAGGAGGGAACACGTCGCAGGGACTGTGTTCCCCGATTCCTTACATCTAGAGTCTTAATTACGTTTAACATTTATTTATGCACCACAGGTTCTGCTGCAAAATATGATGAGATTTCATCTTCTAAATGTGTATATTAGAATACGTTAGATGAATTATTAGCTTTTCCAATGCAGTATACATCTTTGGCTCAGTTACTAGGATATCTGAATGTTGATTAGCCTAAAAACTGTTATATTACATTAAACTCGTCAGATGCCGTAGCCCCTCTGAAGGTAAAGATACCCAGCATTTAAGCAGTCTAAGAGGGCTCATAATTGGATAATTTAATGTATGAACAGAACAGTGCAATTCAGGATTACTGTTATTATTTTTCTGAGGTGCACAGCATTGAGTTTTATAGGATGGGCATGAAAATGTCGCCCGTGACTTCAGCTTCACTTTCTTGGGGAAGTAAGAGGGATTGAATTATATCACAATTATACATATGATGCACAGTATCATGATATTAGGCTTCTTGGTAATATTGCAGGGTCTCAAAGGACATTCTCATTACGTAGTAGCTCCAATATAAAACGTTGTGAGATACGCCCCGGCTGCAATGTAAGCCACACTGTGAAACAACACAATAGCCCTTGTCCAAAGTTATGGTTTCTCTGTTGTTGGGAGCGGGGGCCAGGACCAGTAGATATACAGGGCTTGGTTGTTTAAAAATCTCCATTGTTTAAGAGGAAATAGTAGTTTATTGTCTTCTCTTGGCCGCACACTCAACACTGCTGGATGCTCTCATGTATTTCGATTTTCTTTATTGCAGGTTAACGTGAGTGAAGGTAGCACAATGTTTCAGGGGACCCAGCTCCTTCGTTAGGTACAATGTCACATTGACACCCAGGTCTGCGTCCCCCGGAACATTGTGCTACCTTCACACGCAGTAACCTGCAACAAAGAAACACACGCACAGTAACCATCCAGCAGTTTGGGTGTGTGTGGTGCAGAGAAGACAAGGAACTACTCTTCTGTATGACCTACCGGCAGCTCAAGGTTTCCTGCCGTTTCCTCGGACCAGCATCACCAATATAGAGAGAACATTTAACTGACCTTAAAGTGAGCGCATCCGTAATCTGTAAATGTAATTACTTTCTTTTTTCCCTTTGGAGGCTGCATTGCAGATGTGAGCACTTCGAATGTCCTGCCATGATTCTAGCTAAGTTTCTGCCTCTGAAGTATGATTGTTTACTTTGGAATTGAATGGTGTTCTGTTCATATTTGAATTTAAGAGATTTTATTTTTTTTAAGACTACTCTGTACAACTGACATCAGAAAGGTATTGTTGACTATATTCCTGAATTTCAGAATCTGACGGTAGTATAGAGTAGAAAGATGAATTTAAGCGTCAGTAGGAGCTATCCAGTGCACTGCTTGCCATATGTTTCCTATCAATATTCCTTGGCTGTCTCCAAATTATCCAGCATGATTTTATGGCTAGTGCGCGGGCAGCTAGAAACAAGCTGTATTAACTTTGACTGGATTACTAAAGGTAACTTGTTTCCATGGGAATTCATTCAGCGGCTTTCTGACCTAAAAGAAGACAAGCACGACAGTCTATATACTTTCACTAATGCGGTGTGGCAGGTTAAGGGTAAGGGTGCATTGTGCCTGCTGCTCTAAAACACTTTTCATCTGCCTAATTGAATTCATGCTGAAATATTTAGGCATTTTGCTATAGACTATTTTTTTGGAGCTGGGATTGAAGTTCATACACGGTTCATTTTGAAAGATGTGCTCTGATCTTTAAGTCCAGATGAATAAAGGGGTTTGTGTTTAGCCAGCAGCAATATCTGCCAGCTAGAGTGAAAGCCTTGTGCTGAATGTTGTACAATGTATACAAGACCTCACAGCTCTGTCTGTAACAGGAATATAGTTTTTCTTTTAGTATAGGTACTGTATATGTGCACACAAGTACATCTCTGTACTCTAAGCAGATGTGAAGTGCAGATGTTGCTTCTTTGGCTTCGTCCTGGTAAAAGTATTTTTACAGTATGAAGTTAATGCTTATGAAACATTCGCTCGACTTTTCCCGTTTATGTTCTATCGCCCTGCTTCATACTGATTCCCAACCTCTGTCTATTTGTGGTGTTTCCTCAAATATTCTCATTTCTTGACATTTATCCCATCTCACTGGTCCCTTCTCATCTTTTCCCCTCTCTACTCCTGCCTATCTCTTCCACTTTTTATGTGACAATGCCCACCTCACGTAGATTTTTTTTATAACTATTTTCTCCTCTTTTCTTTAGCTTTTCCATGTTGTATCTTGTTTCACTGGTTGTCTCCTAAAATGCCTCGTCTGAAAGGAATCACCTTCCAGCGCTTGTACCTGAGTAACATTATAATTATATTGTGTCTGTGATTCAAATCTCTTTACAGGTTTTTTTTCTGTATTGCATGCCTGTAGGGTACTGAACTTTTTCCTTATTCTATTTAACTAATAAATCATTTCATGAATAGAAAAGAGAACAAACCTAATGGGTTTGGGGCATTCATTATTAGGCCTATATATAATTGTTCAAACTTGTAAAAATGAAGAAATCCCTCTCACAGATACCCTAAAGCATGCTCGGTCCAATGCCCTGATATCGCTTTTTTTTAAAGCCATAGCGTTACCTGGTGTATATGTGCATTGGTTACTACATTAGGAGCCTCGGGTCTCGGAGATATTAAACATTTGCTTTCTGGTGGCAACCAATTAACTGCAAAACTAAAACAACAAGCCAGTTGAAACCATTTGCATTCGGTGCCACGGTGGGAGACTACAAATGTCACTAACTGGTTAACAAGGAGGTGGTCTCCAATAGGCAGAGAGGAAAGTGTGAGGGAGATTTAGTAGAGTAGAGTAGAGTATACACCTCCCAAAACACTCACCTATACAATACTTGGGGAGATACAGTATCTGTTCACAGATATGTCAGGTGTGTTCTCATGTATCTGTGAACTCTCTCTGCCCATCTCCTCGATAGAAAAACCCATATTTCAGGCTGTGGAGACTTTTACTTCGCACACATTTTAAAAAAGTTGATTTTCAGCAAATCTAAAATGTTGGAAAAGTTTGAAAGTGTGGGTGAAAAGTTGCACATCTCTAGTCTGCAATGCATTGCGATCCGCTGTATATTAAACAGTTCATTCAATTAGTATTGAAATCAGATAAAGGAGTTTTGTGGATGTAACTAATTGTAAGTGGCAGCAGACACACATACAGGTAGTCCTCGTTATCCAATGTTTCACTTTACAACGAATGGCATATACAACACTTTACAATGCAACTCTAAGGGCCGGTTTTCGACACCTGAATGCGTTATCCAACGCTCACCGCCACTGATTAACATGGGACTCACTTTACAACGGTTTCACTATCCAACGCTACTTCCAGAACGGATTCTGTTGGATAACCGAGGACTGCCTGTACACAGGCCCTTGGCTGCAATAGGAAATTACAAATCCCAGCTTGCTGTGCTGCAGCAGGGAGCCACTTCCAGTGCAGGAGGATGTGACTTGTAATGGAGAGGCTTCAGCCAATGAGATTGAACTCTGGAGAGTAAGGACTAACAAAGGACCTCTCCCCGTTCATAGTGGCACGAACAACAAGCTGTACCTCTATGAGGCAGGCTATAGGGCACACAACTGCGTAACGGTGCGGCAGCATTTTCAGGAGACCAAGGATTGTGTTTGTTGCGCGATGGCTGGGTCACGTGAGCGGTTCAGCCAATGAGGGGGAACCAGCCTCGTGATGTCACGGACACACCTCTGACACATCTCCCCGTCCCAAGCGATCTCAGTTCATAGATCGCTCGGGCGACAGGCGCAAGCGGCGCCATGAGCTCCATCGCGTGCCCGCGAGTGACCTAAGAGTCCCTGGCAGGACACTCAGGCAAAGCTGCAAGGGGAAAGCTGCTGCAGCAGATCTGCGAGCACCTGAGAGATCTCAGGACTGACTATTGGGGACCCGGGGCCAGTCTGTTCCGCCTGTGTGAGCAGACGCTGGCTGGAGGGGGAGGAGTTATCATCGAGAGGAGGCCCAGCTGAGCGGTATATCGGGGTACCGAAGTGTTTTGCGAAGTACAGGCCTGCAACAATAATACGCAGTTATGAGCTCCAATGGTGTGCCGGTGCCATTACACAGGCCGTGACACCCATGATTGGGTGGCCTCAGCAACAGACACTGACATACCCGTGCAGCGTTTAATGGCGATTGTTTTCTTACCATTGTTACGTGAATGTACAGTGTATAGTGATCCTCCTGTTAGGAATCCTAAGGTACCAGAGTGTCCATTGCTACTTTCTTTATAAATACTGTTATACCATAAACACTACTTTAGTTTGTCTCCCGTTATCTGACCTCTGGCTGCTCTTATACAGCCGGTGACACGACCGATGACGTCACCCATCACCATTGCGATAGTTGTAATTAAGTTAAAGGCGACGTCAGATGCCATAAAGGGGAGGGCAGAGGCACGGAGAAGCTCCCGATTGGCCGCAAGGAGAGACCGACGCCGGAAAAATCCAATATCAGTGACTACCAGATTTCTGGTAGCGCTGTCACACCGTCGCTTTGTTGCCGTCGTGTGCACTATAAGCGCACGAAGGTGCCAAAACATTTGTTTTGCCGCGACGGCACCGTCGCCGTCGCCGGCACTGTAAGCACAGCTAAAGCTACTTTTGGTATATCACATAGAGAAGGAGGACTCAGCACCTCCAGCAGCAGGTGTTAGTCTGACGCATTTAAGAAGGGTTACATGTGTATGAAAAAAATGTCCCCTGTGTGCCTTGGATAGAACACAGGAGGCTTTCTTGTGAACTTCTGACCCTCATCTGCAAGGGGCCTGGAGCAGTGAGAAAAAAGCCGCTCCCCTCTTCTTGCTACTGAATTACATGAATTACTGCAATACATTTCCGTTCTAAATCACAGTTGTAGTAAAGTAACAAAACAGGCAGAAGGGGTATGATATCCACCCTTCTTTCTCTAGACCACAATTGCTAATAGAAGGCCTTTGTGGAACTGAAGGGGTCAAACAGACCTTGTTATGATTATTGGGGTTCAACTTGAACAACACAAGTGATATAAACTGCAAGAACGTGTGGTTATATAATGGACACATCGTGTGATGCTGTAAGAATATGCTACTTAACTCTGCAGGGGGTTTCTTCTGTGGAGGAGATGCTAACTAACCCATTTATCATTGTGCATTGTAGATGTCACTTGCAAAGGAGGGGCGAAAACAGCACTAGCCACCCTCTTAAATATGGCCATGCTGAAAAATGAAATCTCTCTATAGTTACATCCCCCTGAGGTCCTTCTCCTTCAATAAATATCACTTAAAGTATCCTTAACAAACAGGCCTTTGTTAGGCCTTCTTTGTTTATTTTGCGATATTATAGCTCCTTCTGACCTCTAGCCCAAATGTATAGTCAACAGAAGAGGCTTTCTTCAAATGATGGGTTTCTTTCTTGGCTTTTGGAGGAGGTTGTTGGCATTGGGAATCAGTATCTATAACTATCCGTAGAAGTAAGGCTTTTTGGGGATATACATTGCTTGACAAGAAGCTGCTTTTATTGGCGTGCTTTGTCTCATAAAGCGTTTGCTTTCCAATACTATAAGTTTGATTTTGAGACATGTGCCCTGTATATATTTTTTTGCTTTGAGCATGATGAAAAAATCCTGAAAATGTGCTCGTTATTATTATCTTTGCTTAAATAAAGACGCATGCACGAGCCAATTAAGAACCACCTGCAGTCGCCATATGAGGAGTGAAACTGAAAGCTTTAATCACTTATGTTGTAGTGTGAATTAATGTGGTCCTATTGTGTAAAACTTCTGCCGCGTCTCCATTGAGCTTTGTTTTTCTTAAAAACATCGATCAGTGGTACACGCCACATTGCTTATGATTGTAGGAAAATGTAAACTCATCCAGAACATACTGTACATTTCTGGAATGTCATTGCATCATATTTGGAGGTTTGTTTTGTTCAGTTAATATGTGAATACATTACTTTCTTAAAGACCAGTCTTATTTTGTGCTTTATTTCACGTTTCCTCAGCTCGTAATGGATGTTTTTCCTATAATTAAGTGTAGCATACCGCTTTTGTGTAACAAAGCCAATCTTAGCAGCGCTGTTATGTCTGAATATCCACATTCTTTCATCTTGCAGATATAACTTAGTCGCATACAAGGCGTAGACCGCTTACGTGGGGCCCAGGACTAGAGTTTCCGTTGCCCCCCCCTCCTTTACTCCTCTTAGCTCTGAACCCCCTCTATTCATCTCTCTTCCCATGTATATCTCTCCTCCCTCTCCCCCTCGTCCTCACTCCCCTCTCTCCTCTCACTCTCCCCCCTACTGTCACTTAATGACCCCCCTCTTATTCAATCCCCACCTTCTCACACTCATTCCGTCCTCCCCCCTTGCCATACACACACACAGACTCCCCCCCCCAAATACACACAATAACCCCCCCACACACACACACTTCAATAAAACCGGCCCGGTTTCCAGCGCGCACTGGAGGGGGGAGAGGCAGGCCGCCAGACTGGCTTCCAGCACGCACTGGAGGGGGGAGAGGCAGGCCGCCGGCCCGGCTTCCAGCACGCACTGGAGGGGGGAGAGGCAGGCCGCCGGCCCGGCTTCCAGCACGCACTGGAGATGGAAGGCAGGGTCCGGCTATTGGAGCGCACTGGAGGGGGAGAGGCCTGTAACAGCTGGGAAGAGCTGGAGACCGATGGCAGTCAGAGGCCCGTCAGCCAGACACTGAAATTGGGCTGGGCCCAACTTCCAGTGTCAGCTGGCCGGGCCCCCCGTTTGTCCCGACTCCCCCCCTGTCGGCGGCCCATGTCACATATGCATTAGTAACTCATAAAGATAGGATTCATGTTGGCCACATTTAAACAAACAATTTTGAAAATATCAGAAATCTTTATGTATGGTGCATACACTGTTTATATACAGGCAGCTGCTGTATGAGACAACATAACTCTCATATCTTCACTGCTGTATGCTTGCAGGGCCCCTCTCATACTGTTACTTCTGCTGTATATTTACAGGGTCAGTCTCATACAGTCACTTTTGTTGTGTGCTCCCCTGACCTCTCCCCCTCTCTCCTGTCCCGTATCTCCAACTGTCTCTCCTCCTGGAGGCCCTATCGTTACCTGAAGCTGCCAAAACAGAATTAATATTGTTTCCCCCTGCCACTTCCCCGCTACACCAACACTCTCCCTCACTGTCAATAACACCACAATCTCCTCAACACTTCAAGCCTGCTGTCTAGGGGTCACCTTTGACTCCGATCTCTCCTTCATTCCTCACATTCAGTCTCTCACTAAGTCCTGCTGTCTACACCTCCGAAATGTCTCCAAGATACGCCCTTTTCTCACTCATGATGCAACTAAAATCCTAATCCACTCACTCATCATGTCCCACCATGATTACTGGAACATTTTCTTAGTTGGCATTCTCCCTGCCTGCCTCTCCCAACTCCAATCCATCCAAAATGCTGCTGCTAGACTCATCTACCCCACTCACCGCTCCACTTCTATTGCTCCCCTAAACATGTCCCTACACTGGCGTCCCATATCCTCTACCCCACTCACCGCTCCACTTCTACTGCTCCATTACACATATCCCTACACTGGCTTCCCATATCCTCTACCTCACTCACCGCTCCACTTCTACTGCTCCAATATCCCTACACTGGCTTCCCATATCCTCTACCTCACTCACCGCTCCACTACACATCACTACACTGGCTTCCCATATCCTCTACTTCACTCACTGCTCCACTTCTACTGCTCCACTACACATATCCCAACACTGGCTTCCCATATCCTCTACCTCACTCACCGCTCCACTACACATATCCCTACACTGGCTTCCCATATCCTCTACCTCACTCACCGCTCCACTTCTACTGCTCCCCTACACATATCCCTACACTGGCTTCCCATATCTTCTACCTCACTCACCGCTTCACTTCTACTGCTCCTCTACACATATCCCTACACTGGCTTCCCATATCCTCTACCCCACTCACCGCTCCACTTCTACTGCTCCACTACATATATCACTACACTGGCTTCCCATATCCTCTACCTCACTCACCGTTCCACTTCTACTGCTTCACTACACATATCCCTACACTGGCTTAACATATCCTCTACCTCACTCACCACTCCACTTCTACTGCTCCATTATCCCTACACTGGCTTCCCATATCCTCTACCTCACTCACCGCTCCACTTCTACTGCTCCAATATCCCTACACTGGCTTCCCATATCCTCTACCTCACTCACCACTCCACTTCTACTGCTCCTCTACACATATCCCTACACTGGCTTCCCATTTCCTCTACCTCACTCACCGCTCCACTTCTACTGCTCCAATATCCCTACACTGGCTTCCCATATCCTCTACCTCACTCACCGCTCCACTTCTACTGCTCCTCTACACATATCCCTACACTGGCTTCCCATATCCTCTACCTCACTCACCGCTCCACTACACATCACTACACTGGCTTCCCATATCCTCTACCTCACTCACCGCTCCACTTCTACTGCTCCTCTACACATATCCCTACACTGGCTTCCCATATCCTCTACCTCACTCACCGCTCCACTACACATATCCCTACACTGGCTTCCCATATCCTCTACCTCACTCACCGCTCCACTTCTACTGCTCCCCTACACATATCCCTACACTGGCTTCCCATATCTTCTACCTCACTCACCGCTTCACTTCTACTGCTCCTCTACACATATCCCTACACTGGCATCCCATATCCTCTACCCCACTCACCGCTCCACTTCTACTGCTCCACTACATATATCACTACACTGGCTTCCCATATCCTCTACCTCACTCACGTTCCACTTCTACTGCTTCACTACACATATCCCTACACTGGCTTAACATATCCTCTACCTCACTCACCACTCCACTTCTACTGCTCCATTATCCCTACACTGGCTTCCCATACCCTCTACCTCACTCACCGCTCCACTTCTACTGCTCCAATATCCCTACACTGGCTTCCCATATCCTCTACCTCACTCACCACTCCACTTCTACTGCTCCTCTACACATATCCCTACACTGGCTTCCCATTTCCTCTACCTCACTCACCGCTCCACTTCTACTGCTCCAATATCCCTACACTGGCTTCCCATATCCTCTACCTCACTCACCGCTCCACTTCTACTCCTCTACACATATCCCTGCACTGGCTTCCCATATCCTCTACCTCACTCACCGCTCCACTACACATCACTACACTGGCTTCCCATATCCTCTACCTCACTCACTGCTCCACTTCTACTGCTCCACTACACATATCCCTACACTGGCTTCCCATATCCTCTACCTCACTCACCGCTCCACTACACATATCCCTACACTGGCTTCCCATATCCTCTACCTCACTCACCGCTCCACTTCTACTGCTCCTCTACACATATCCCTACACTGGCATCCCATATCCTCTACCCCACTCACCGCTCCACTACACATATCCCTACACTGGCTTCCCATATCCTTTACCCCACTCACCGCTCCACTTCTACTGCTTCCCTACACTGGCTTCCCATAGCATTTAGAATGAAATCTAAATCCATACAAAGGTCTCTATGTCACTTCTGCTGTATGCTTCCACTGACCTTTTCTACTGTCACTTCTGCTCTATAGATACAGGTTCAGTTTCATAGTCACTTCTGCTATATGCTTAGAGTCACTCTCTTTCAGTCACTTCTGCTAGCTCTGGCTGTACAGGCACTTAGTGATCACACAGAAGGGAGAAATACCTCCCAAGTCTAACTTTAAAATATAAATACAACTACTTACAGGTGTAAGGTTTTGGTAAAACAAAACATCAATCACCTAGATGAGACTCCTTAAACATAAACCACTCTGTTGGTAGCAGACCACGAGGACCGCAAGACATCTCCCCGCACCAAAAGGCTGCTCTGCACCCCACGGCAAGCGGCTATCCCCGGCAAAAGACCCCGAACCACTGTACATGTCCTACTCATGAACGGTGAGTAGGATTTCAGTTTTACTAAACGGCTGAGCAACGTAGCTTCCTTAAGCACAAGCGCTTGGAAGCGCATTTCTTATTCAGCAGGAGAACTATTTCCTCGTATAGCAGGAGAAAAGTCAACTGTTTATTAACTTCACATATGTTTTATGTCAATTGAGGTTACAATTGTTTTAACCAATAAATGCTCTTTGTATCTTGTCCCATACGGTCATTGTTGACTCAAAGATAATACACTATTGCGGTGTTTTTTGTTTATCTCTTGTTCTCTTCTCTGAGGTATTCCATTTTAAGAAGAAATCACTGCACAAGACTCTATTCCACTCTTCATCCTTAGCGCCATAGGAGGCTACTCCACACGACACTTCTGCTATATGCTTAGAGCTGCTCTCATACAGTCACTTCTGCTATATTCTTACAGGGTCGCTGCAGCAGTACTTTTTTGGCCTTATTAGCAGGGTTAGTGCTGTAACTTGACGAGCCTTTAAAAATAGGTAAGAGTCTGATCCCAATAAGACATCAATAGTTGAGATGTTACAGTTTATCAACATAAAGTTTTTATAAATTAAAACAAAGAAAAAGATCAAGAAAAACGTGAGCAAATACAGATGTTACACACCCACTTGCGCGCTGCGTTCAGTAACGCGTTAGTCACGTCCCCTTTTTGCTCGCAGCCAATATCCTGATTGGGCGCTTCTCTAGCTGGTGTGTTGTGTGTCCCACTGCAACACAGCATATTATTGTTTGCTACATCTGTATGTAGAATGAAAAATGCAGGAAGACATATATATATATATATATATATATATATATATATATATATATATATATATATATATATAATACATTTTTTAGAATTTTATTTTTCTATTTGAATATTCTTCCACTGACTAGTTTAATGCAGTTTTTTTCAACCAGGTTTCCCCGAGTATAGCTAAAGGGTTTCTTGCAATTTTCTGGTCATTTGAAAAGTGTACCCAATACTGAAGCATTTACAATGCATCTGATCTCAGACGTGCTATTAGAGAGGGTTGGGGTTCCTTACAATGCATCTGATCTCAGATGCGCTATTAGAGAGGGTTGGGGCTCTTTACAATACATCTGATTTCAGATGCTCTATTAGAGAGGGTTGGGGTTCCTTACAATGCATCAGATCTCAGATTCGCTATTAGAGAGGGTTGGGGTTCCTTACTATCTGATCTCAGATGCCCTATTACAGAGGATTGGGGTTCCTTACAATGCATCTGATCTCAGGCGTGTTATTACAGGGGATTGCGGCTCCTTACTATCTGATCTCAGGTGTGCTATTAGAGAGGATTGGGGTTCCGCAGAATTTCACATACAGTAGTGTTCCTTAACCAAATAAGGTTGGGAACCACTGGTTTAATGACTGCATTTGCCATTAGTTGCCTATTTTTCACAAGAATAATAGCTAATTGGTAATAGCCAAAGTAGTAATGTTTGTTTTATACAATGGTTTGTGCATAGAGTTTAAAGCCTTTGATCTGTTATTTTCTTTCTCTCCCACAAGAGGATTTAATTATTTTTAGACCTTGGGATGAGTGAGGCAACAAAGTGAAACTTTACACTAACAAAATCCCCACAGTCTGCCTAAAGTCCCCTTAGTTTTGCTTTAAGCGGCTGTTACCAAGTGACTGATTTCCTCTTCTTAGCTTAATTTCCTCAAAATCAGACACCTCTGTGCCAGTTGTTCAAAATATCTGCTGATGAGAGCACCATATGATTGATTAAGAGAGTTTCAGTTTTCAGAGCGCACTAGCAGGAAGGAAATGTATTTATAAATAGTGATGCACACAAAGAGAAAGCTCTGTCTTATTGTTAGATTGGGCAGCATTGAAATAATAGAATGCAGCAATTATTCCAGTAAATGCCCTCGTTCAATTCCTCAGGCTGTGTGTTTGTTTTAAATGCAATGGCAAGAAATTTGCATTCTGGTGAATGCCTAAAGAAACAGCCTGTGGACTATCAACCTTGTGTCCAATAGTGTTGTTTTTATTCCAGATTATTTCACTCTGTGAAGAAGAAATACAGCAAGCCTCTCGGGGTATATTCTGAGGCCAGTCAGGCAGCTGTTATGTTAGTGTTACAGTGTAACATTCAGCACTATGCAGCTTTCTAACCGCACATAGACATATGCCATCAGAGTGATGTGGAACTTTGTATTGTTTTTGGTGCAAAACGCAATTTAAATGTTTCTTTTCATTACAATAGAATATATATATATATATATATATATATATATATATATATATATATATATATATATATATATATATATATATATATATATATTGTTGTACACAAAGAATAAAATGCATTGAGAAGTCACTAATATTTACTCATAAAAAAACCTGTTGGAATAGATATATATATATTTTGCACTACAACAGTCACGCTTATTTATCCATTTCCCCTATGCGAATTCTTTGGGATAGATTAATTTTTCTCTAAAGATAATTATATTGGCTATTCACGTGGATAAAAGACTAGAACAGATAGATGTGAGCCAAAAATGATTCTGCTATACCCTGTATTACAATACATTGTTGCTCTTTCTGTATCACAAACATGTGCAGTTGCTGTAATTTATATTTGCAAGAAAATCGTGGAAATATGTCATTGTTGACTTTCAAGAAAGTTTGCATTTACTATGCAATATATGACAGCAATGCAATTCTATTATAAATGGACTGGAGATCATGTAAAATACATGCACATTCTCAAAGTGCAGAAACTGTGGGATGCTAACACGGCTAACATTGATTGACATTCATTTCTGTATCTGATTGAATGACACAGCTGAGAACTCTCACATACTGTACAGTGTATTCCACAGCTTTCCATGTCTCACAATATCTATGTAGAGCAGATATGGATTGGACTGAATTGTTACTTAGGACAGCGGTGCGCAAACTGGGGGGCGCGAGACTGACTGCGGTTTACAGAGGCCCTGCGCGCTTTCAGAAGGCACTTAAATTAAGTGTCGCGGAAGCGAAGAAGGCCACTGTAAACCTCACTTACCTTTGCTCCGGCGGCTTCTTAGACGCGTCATCATTTGACGCCGCGCGGTCGTGTGATGTCACGTTGCCATGGAAACATGACGTCGGAGCCAAGGTAAGAGGTTGGGGGGGGGAGGGTGGTGCGTGGAGAGAGGGGAAATGCCGGCAGGGGGGTGCAGGGGAAAAGTTTGAGCTCCCCTGACTTAGGACATGGGAGGTAAATTAACATAACATTATTACAGAACACAGACACAAGTTAATGTAACATTGCCTAACTAATTAACTGACTCATTTAACTATCAGACCTTTTTGAGAACAACACATCTGTAATTAGATCTATTTTGTAGGCCAACAAACTGATTGGCTGGCTGACGAAGCCAGCCAATCAACATCATACATCAGATTGGCCACAGTTGTGTGACCAACCAGAAAAAGCGGTCTGCAAACAAAATATTAAAAGAAACCGTTAGTCAAGTGCACCTGTAAATAAACACAACAAGTGCACTAAATGGGGAGGTTGCGATTAAAAGAAAATCTGAGGTGCGTAGAATGGGGCTACAATGATTCTGAATGAAAATAGAATAATTCACACTATAAACATTTATTTGTAAGGATCTGTTTTGTAACACACAGTCCCACAAAGAAATGGCTTCAGCTTCATCACTCAAAAGGTAATTTGTATTTTTGCACAGTGCCGTTAATATACAGGCATACCCCGCATTAACGTACGCAATGGGACTGGAGCATGTATGTAAAGCGAAAATATACTTAAAGTGAAGCACTACCTTTTTTCCACTTATTGATGCATGTACTGTACTGCAATCGCCATATACGTGCATAGCTGATGTAAATAACGCATACGTAACAGGCTCTATAGTCTCCCCGATTGCGCACAGCTTCGGTACAGGTAGGGAGCCGGTATTGCTGTTCAGGACGTGCTGACAGGCGCATGCGCGAGCTGCCGATTGCCTATTGGGCGATATGTCCTTATTCGCGAGTGTCCTTAAACCCGAGCATGCCTGGCTGTAGATAGTGCTATACAAGCACACAATGATAGTGCTATACAAGCACACAATGAATCACTGCCTATGTCTTAAGTAACTAGTGGACATAAAAGGCCCTCCAATTTCCAGCCATCTGTTTTTTGTTTTCCATCACCTCCTATAACACATCTCTCTTTCATCAATTGTTTTCCTGTTTTGCTCTGTCAAGTTGGATGTAAAAAGTGTGGAAAATGCCAGAATTATTGCAAAAGGTTTGACACAGAACAAATCAAACCTTATATAATAGATCACTATTGTGGTTACAGAACGGCATTTAATCCTCACAATGGGGCCTATATACAAAGTTCTTTTTTAAAAATTTTATTGTCAAAATGTTAGTGGTAAAAGTAGTACAAACTTTCATCATATGTGCATATAGAACGGTCGTCGTTATGTGACCTCATACATATGACACATAGTCCGTTGTTTTGATATGAGGGTTGATGCATTACATCATGTTGAATACCTTATTGATACAATTTAAATGAAAACTAAATGATGGTATTTTTTATTTATAACTAGTGTAAGTAAATATAAATGATTAGTGTAATATTATTTGACGTAAAAACAAAACAAATTAAATAGAAAGCGCCACATCGGTCTTGTGTCAAATAAAATAACGTAACTTGTATTACCTATGCCGACGTTTTGGTGTATTAATAAACCTTCATCAGGACAGCCCTCTATATTTGAAATGTTTCTGTATATGTCTCTGCATTGCCTGATCACCCAATAAAATACTATGAATTAGGTGTGCATTTGTTGGGTACCCTATATATTTATGAAACACCTATCGCTCCCCCCTCCCCCTTACGGGAGATCTGCATACTACGTGTGTATCTGGTGCTGGTTAGCTCACCTGCTGTGGGCCAGGAAGCCTGAGTCTCCGCAGATGGTAGTGGTAGTAACAACGGGACAGGCTGGCAGTTCTCCGGTACAGCGCCTCCATCCTGTAGGGAGCTGCAGGAGGCAGAGAGTATTCCCTACAGGAACCCCTTTTTCTTACAGTAACCACACAGAGGCCAGGAACGGTTCACCTTTTATTTGGCAGGCCAGAACCTGATTCCTTCTCTTGCAAGAGAGATACTTTTTACTCCTGACAGCCATGGAACATCTTCCCTCGCATCTTGCATACGGTTACTTCCCTGAATAGGCCCCCCAAGGGCTGGAGGCCCTTGAGGCTAGTCACCACCCCCTTACCCCCTGATGGGGTAAGGCCACACCACCTCATTCTCTGTGGAGCAGGCTACATCCTGGAATCGACTACTACATTTGGGCCAGGAGCCTCTTATATACCTGGGAGGGGTTAGTGACCCTGCCCCAAACTGGGCAGATTTAAGAGGAGGTACCGGTGTCACACCACACTACGTGCGACCCATTATTAACCCCCCCCCCCCCCCCGGCATGACGCTTCCAACTGCCAACTGCCATCTAGCCTGCACCTGGCTATGGCAAAAAAGTATCCAGTGTGCCATGGACTCACATCCTGGCCCATGTGAAAGGGATTTAACCCCAACACTGCCTGCAGTTACCAGGATTTACATGCCAGGGCCAGAGAACACATAACCAGGGGCACTAGGCTACATGTATATTAACTTACAAGTGAGTTTGAGTGTGAACAGTTGCACTTTGGTTCTGCTAATTTCATATTCATTTGGGCAGCTGAGAGTCGAAGGGCCACATCAAGGCCTTTGGCGGGACGCATGTGCAGAACAAGTGCAAGTCATGAACTAATACTTAGAATAATCATGTTTGCATAACTACCACTAGCATTAAAAAGGATGTAGACTACATCTGATTCATGAACTATTCTTTTACAGTAGAATGGTAGATGAGGAACCCTTCCCAAGAACGTAGTGCTCCGTAGGGAGAAGCGAAACCATTTCAGGAACCTTTTAGCGTGTGTAGGTGGAACAGCTTCATTAATGGTTTCACTTCTTCAGATAAAGAGCATTCTTCCTATGGATGATCACCCATCCGTTATTCGTTTCCTGCCCCCTCTTCCCAGTACTTTCACCATAGTGCAAGCCGGTTGTAAATTACAGATGACACCCACCCTTTCTACTCAGATCTAAGGCTTATAATTTTAAATTAGTTGTGTAGATGAGGGGTGGTCAATTCCAGTCTTCAAGTGCCACCAAATGGTCAGGTTTTCAGGATATCCCTGCTTCAGCACAGGTGTCTCAGTCAGTGGCCACGGAGCCACTGATTAAGCCACCTGTTCCTAAGCAGTGATATCCTGAAAGCGTGACCTGTTGGTGGCTCTTGAAGACTGGAGTTGGCCACACCGGATATAGTTCTTTATTCTACCTACCTGTAGCTGCATCTTTAATGGGTGTAATCTGCCTTTCACAGACGAATAACTAACTACCAGAGCTATTAAGTGATTAAAGAGGTGTGAATGTCTCCAAATGTGGTTCAGGAAGAATTTAGCGAATTTTCCTTACATTTTACAATTTTGTGCAAGGATTCAAAACTAGCAGAATTTTGCTATAATTTTGTCAGTAGGACAAGATTCACAAAGCAAAATGTACTATATTGAACGTGGAGAGGTACCCGAAATAACCAGGAAATAGGCACTGACTGGAAAATAATGGCGCTGAGTTTAAAGCAGGGGAGCCTGGTTCAATCCTGGCGTGGGCAAGTCACTTTATCTCCATGTAGCAGGCACCCAAAATCATTGATTGTAAGCTGATCTGGGCAGGGATGGTGTCTGTAAAAATTCCTGTGTACTGTACTGTATACTGTAATTGTGAAGCGCGTTGAGTCTGATCTGGAGAGAAGTGCTATATAAAATAAAGTTATTTTTATTTTACTAAGGTTCGCTTATTTCTCCGGTATCTCAGGTGTGGTCACCGATATTTCTCCATATGCAGTACAGTATGTATATTTAGAGGTAAATAAGTTCATGGGCCCTTTACTAAATGAGTCTCTCAAAATAAATACATGTAAAAAAGAGACAGAGAGAGAGCCAGGCAATCCACTGAAATTACTTTTGCAGAACATACTTGAAAATGAAATGAGGTAACTCTCAATGCATTTTTAGCTGGTAAAATACTTTATAAAAAAAGAATTGCTTATCACTCCAACAGTGAAGGGTTAAATTAGCATATATATATATATATATATATATATATATATATATATATATATATATATATATACTAATACATATATATATATATATATATATATATATATATATATATATATATATATATATATATATATATATTATTTTATAGAGCGCTGATGGGATATACACAGTTCGGCATTTGAAGACAAAATGAGACCCTGCTCTTAAAAAAATAACATTTTGGGGCCTGAGAGTGGATTGAAAAAAGTTTACAAATACGTTTTTACAGAGTAGAATTAACAAGTAAGCTGAATTCCCAGAGTGTGCTTATTTTTAGTAAGCTGTTAAAAATATTTGAATGTGTCTTCTGACCAGGGAGACCCCTACCCTTATTTATTGCACCAACCTCCCTGACTCTTCCTCAGCGTGTCCCACTCAGTAATTAGAATGTCTCAAGCCGAGCATGCTGAAGCCTGACATCATGATCCAATCACTCTTTTGGTTTTGCAATAATGCAAAGCAGAAGAGAAGCGTCGGGAGGGAAGACGGCCAGTTTCCAGGGAAAACGGTCACGCCTCGCACAGGCTCAACTTCATTGTTCTTGGGGAGCAGAAAGAAAAAAAGTTTTCGCAATAAAATATATCTGGAAGTGTTTGGCTGACTTCAAACTTTCCTGCCTCCTCCTTTGTTTTCCAGAAAACATAAGCAGATGGTCAAGTAGAAGCCAAATCTGTACCTTAAATTGTAACTGTCCTGTAGGGTTGTGGACTGTTAATTACTCTTGGTAGCTTGGTTTCCAATGCATCTGTGCAAGTGCTTCTAATAACTGCCTACACACATTTAATTATGAATACTCAAGTTCTTTTTTCATATCTTAATGATCCAAAAAATACATATCGCCCATAAATTGCTTTGAAATTATAAACCAACGATAAGATTGAAAGTTTGAACACTATTGGGGTTTAATACCCCCAGAACCCAATACGTGTTTAATCCATATAATGTTTCTATTTGATTCCTGAGCATGTCCTGCTTAAAATAAAAAAAAATAAAAAATACATCAAGATATGCTGGTGTTAAAAATACGTGATTTCTCTGGGGAAAGCTTCATTTTAACCTCCCAGACACGTAATAATTCAAACTCTTATATCTCCTGAATGAAGCATCAGATTTTAAAAATAAATATAAAATAAATAAATAAAACGCAAATAAAATAAAAGCCGACTGCTGCTTTAAAGTCTTCCAGTTGCAGAACTGGTGCAACAGATGTGTAAATGGGCTTTTTGCCTCATGTGCAGTTTTGTTATTCGTATTGTCTCAGTGTTTGCAGCTGGAAGACCTAGATAAATAACCCCTAACTGAGAACTATGAGCAAGTTCAACCATGGTCAATATATAAAAGCACATTTGCAGTTCTTTGGGGGCTACGTATTAAGCCCCCAGGTGGCAAATCTGATCTTGCTGTTTATCATTATTGATTTGAATCCAGCTGTTCAACATTGAAGCTGAAATATGTGAGCCAAAGGAAATATGTTATTTCAGTGATAATGTCCTTCTTGTGTGTCTGGTTTTAACCTACTGTACTACTAACTTCTCTATGCACAAGAGATTGGCAGGACAGCTGTCACAGGTGGAAGTTATAGGGAGCTTTCTGTTTAAAAGGAATTCTGGATGCTAAAAAGGCAAACACTTTGTTTCATGAAAAAAAGAGAAGAATAAGCATACTAGTCATATTAAATCTATTTTTAGAGTTAAATTGCAATAATGGAATTAGTTTTTTTGTAATGCTACATGACATAATAACATATTTAAACACTGCCCTATTGCAGGGGTGCGCAATATTTCCCCCCTGCGCCCCCTGTCTGTTCTCCTCCGGAGCTCGCGCCCTTGCTTGGCTCCGGCATCAAATGATGCCGTAGGGTCATGAGACGTCGCTATGCCATGGCAACGCTGGGTTACCATGACGACGCGTCCCTGGAAGCCAAGGTAAGTTAGTTACAGAGGCCTCACATTTAATTTAAATGCCTTGGGGGAGAGCGAGGTACCTCTGTAATTGTCACCCCCCAGAAAATCACGCACCCCCTCAGTTTGCGCATTTCTGCCCTAGAAGACCTACTTTCCACTACCGCTCTCTCAATGTGGATCACCATGATGTACCAGCCACAGCCCTAAACATTTCAGAATTTGATGTGAAAGAAGACTGCATTTAGGGACTCGGATTGCCTCCGATTAGATTCTCTGCACACAGCCCCAGGCTAGTTTGCAATGAGAACCGAGATATAGAGATAAGAAATGTAACACATTTATTTATCAAATCTTTTACCAGGAAGTAATACATTGAGAGTTACCTCTCGTTTTCAAGTATGTCCTGGGCATAGAGTTAAAACAAATAATACATGGTTACAAATGCACTTACATAAGTGAACAGGGTATACATTATATACAAGACATTGCGTGCACAGTTAAAGATAATATATATTATAGGTGTATGTAACAGTTACAGACCAGATTAAAATGTGAGACAGCCTTAGTTTTGAAAGAACTTAGACTGGTGGTTTGTTCCAGTTTTGGGGTGTACGGTAAGAGAAGGAGGAGCGGCCGGATACTTTGCTGTACCTTGGGACCATGAACCGTCTTATGGAGTCAGATCTCAGATAAGTGCTGCATGTGGTAGGGATGAAGAGAGCTTGTTCAGGTAGACAGGTTGCTTGAAGAGAGATACAGCAAAGACTCTGTGCTCGAACTGTCTGCTGAATATCCGTTTAACACAAAATCCCCTTGCATCTGTGTGTGTGGAGCACCTCCCCAAATGCTCCTAAAGAAGAGGTTTCCCAAACAGGGAGCCTCAAACAAACAAACAAACAACAAAAGTATACACAAAGCGCACCAGGGATTAGAACATAAGCTCAAAATAGAATGATAATAAAATCCAATAGATACAAATAGAGGATAAAAATCAATTTAATAAGAGGTCAAATGACCACACATATACTCAAATGCAAGTTAGAGGCATCTCAGCCCCTCTTTATAATAGGGTATACAATCCCTCCTATAATACATATAAGACCAACATTGATAAATGAACTAAATAGTCACAAGTACAGTCAATACTGGCAAATAAACATCTACATACAGTGTAAACCAGTGACTGAACGATAATTCACACCGAGGGGAACAGGTACTAACCAGGGTGAACAAGCGGGATCCGTTTGCTGGCGCTGATGTCCGGACTGCACCAGCATACAGCGATGACTTCTCCACCCGAACTCCCCGGATTCCCTGCTCCAGCCAATGAGTGAGCACGTTGAGTGGCCTCTCGTGACCTCAACGCGCTTCGCAACAGCGTGCTTCGTCAGGAGTTCACGTCAGAGGCCACTCGCGCATAATATAGCTTCAACAGCCAATGATATCACTGTTACCAGCACCGATGTCATAATGACTTACTGTAGATCAAAATGTCCCAAACTACATAGTATATGGGACAGTATACATACAATTAATATACAACAACAGTAGACCCATGATGAATAATACAAACACAATATTCTATTAAAATACTTCAAATATTTAAAAAAAAATCTTAAGAATATATTCTATTTACGGACCAGCAGGTATCACATTTTATCTAAGAAAGGGTGTTAGTTCTATTAGTTCATTGAAAACTTTAGTATACTTTGAATGAAAGGTAAAGATCCAATATTGTTCTCTTTTTAATAAATAAAGATCTCTATTACCTTGTATCAAAGTATGTGTAACTCATTCAATCCTGTGACAGGGTGAATGAACGTCACCAACAGCAGTGAGGAGGTTAACTTTTCAGCTGAGTTGATTAGCCTGATCCCAGCTGCCTCATCAAGGTGTTTTAAAACCCCCAGGCTGTACACACATGCAGGCTAGCTGGTCAAGAGATAGGAGTGAAATGCTGAAGTAAGATTACTGCTACAAGGTCTGTCTTCAAAGTATATGTTTTGATGAACTGTCTGTGTCCTACATGCTGAAGAGAAGCTGTCTTGTTTTTGCATGCTGAAAAATAAGCTGTTTTGTTTTTGTATGCTGAAGAGAAGCTGTTTTGTTTTTGTGTGCTCAATAAATAAGCTTTATTAAGAGAACCCGCGTGTGGTTGCATGTACACTGCAACAAATCCCCATAAACCTGATAGAACTGGGGTCACAATTGTGTACTTCCTTTAAGTGGTTTAATAACGGTGTTAATGGCTGTTCCTTTTCTATTAGCTTTTGGATATTTTTAACATTCCTTATGTGGTCCAACATTCTTAGTTTCAATGGCCTTTTTTTTTTGCCAATGTACTATAAATTACATTTTGCTCTGAAGCACATATACTACATGTGTAGTTAAACAATGAATAAAAATGTTCTGCATATTTTATTCGTTACCCAATATGCAATTTAAGTTCTGTGCCTTTCTGAAGACAACATCTGGTCTAGATTTAATCAGAGAGCCCAACACTGGGTCCATCTTTAGGACCTTCCAATGTTTGCACAACACACGTTTAATAGAGCTATGGGCCCTATTAAACTGAGTTATAAAAGTTGGTGCTTTACTGGACCCCACCGATTTTTTATATGTCCCGTGTCTGACATTGGTCTCTTTATTCTTCTTGTTTTTCTTAGGGCAATTATGATATTCTAATAAAGAAGGGCGCTTTACTTTCTTCACTTTTTCTAGTGAAGAGTCAATCAGTTCTTCTTCATAATCTTTCTGAAGAAATCTATTTCTTTTAAATAAAGATTGGTCTTCAATATGTTGCTCCTTAGAGCTGTTTCTTTTCAACCTTAAGAATTGATTATAGGGAATATTCTTTATTCATCTATTATCATGGCAATTAGTTGGGTGAAGATAGGAATTCACATTTGTTTATTTAAAATGTGTTTTTGTGTGAATAGTATTTATTTCTATTAATATTTTCAAATCTAGAAAGTGGATGGCACTGGTACTGTTTTCACCAATTAATTTTAAATTGTACCGATTATCATTCAGTGAAGAAACAAATTCTAAATACGAGGCCTCACTTCCCTCCCAGATAATGATAATATCATCAATGTACCTCCTCCACAGTTTTAGATATGGACGAGGTAACCCAACAACACGAGTAGACTCCCACTGCCCCATATAAAGATTCACAAACGATGGGTAAAAGTAGTCCCCACCGCTGTGCCTAGAATTTGCAAACAATATGATGAATCAAACATAAAATAAGTGTGACTTAAGATGAATTTAATAGACTTTAAAATAAATTCAATCTGCACACGTATCAGTGTCTGATTTGACATAAGGAAACGTTCCACCGCGATCACTCCCTTGGAGTGAGGGATGCTAGTGTAAAGGGCTTATACAGCTAATGTAGCCAGTCTATATCCCTCACTCCATTGGAATTCACTCAAAATTTGTAGGACCATTGTAGTGTCCTTAAGGTGTGAGGGGGAGTGACGTAACTTAAGGCTGCAAATAAAAATCAAAATAAAGGGATAAATTGGAAGTCATAGAATTAATGCCAGAAATGATAGGGTGACCTGGTGAGAGATTTGTGTATTTTGGGTATATAGTAAAAAAATAGGGACAGTGGGAGTAGGGACAAACAAAAAGTCAAATTTGGCCTTAGTAAGAATTCCCACACTCAATACCTGTCCCAAATAGGTAGCTTGCCCAGAAAATATTTGAAGGCAAGACAGGAAAGATGAACTTTGCGCCTAGACTCAAGTGATGACCAATCTAGTTCTTTGAGCATTTCGCAGTGATGTGTGTTGTAGTTGCATTGGAGAACAAAACGGCATATTGAATTGTAGAGGGTATCAAGTTTTCTAAGGTGGGTTTGGGGTGCCAAGTCGTATACTATGACCCCATAGTCGATAATTGGCATTAGCATCTGCTGTGCGATACGCTTTCTGACCAGCAGACTTAAGGAGGATTTGTTCCTATAAAGTACACCTAGTTTGACATAGGTTTTGGATGTCGGAGTATTAATGTGCATCCCAAATGTTAAATGGGAGTGAAACCATATGTCCAAGTATTTAAAACTTGTAACAGGAGCTAGGGTGGTATTAGCGTTGGTTCTGATATGGAGCTCAGTCTTTGGAAGCTTTAAAAATTTAGCCTTGGTCCCAAATTCCATTGTTACAGTATTGTCAGTGTTTAAAAACAGTTTTTTGGGGGGAAATCCAATTTTCAAGTCTCAAAGTCAGATTGAAGTATGTGTTCAAGGTCGGAGAGGCTATGGCTGTGTGCATATAAGATTGTGTCATCTGCATACAGTACATGTGTATTGAAGCTCCCTTACAAGCTGTGGGAAGATCATTGATGAACACTGTGAAGAGTAGGAAGCCCAGCACAGAGCCTTGCGGGACACCACAGGTGATATCCAAGGGGTTGGAGTTAGAACCTAAGAAAGACACATGTTGGGATCTACCTGATAGGTAGGCATGAAACCAGTTAAAATCATGCTTCCCTATTCCAGAGCACTGGAGTTTGTTAAGCAAAGATAACATGATCAACAGTATCACACTGCTATGAACGGATATGAAATTGATTGAAAATAATTCTCATTGATAAAGTCTTGAATAGAAATGCTTTAGAGATCTCACTCCACTTAACCTTTCAAAAGTATATGTCATTTTTAAATTGCCTCTACTTATCGTTTTCTCTGTAATTTTCAATTTAAGGAAAGAACTGATGTAAAAAAAAATAATTTAAAAAAATGACGTGCTGTATAATTCTTCCCGGATGCAACATTGGAATCACTTAGGTATGAGCCACTAACAAAGGCAGTAAGTGTTTACATTAGGACATGGTGGAATAGTTTCACTTTATTGCACCTCCAGTGTATATGTCTGGACTGCATCTTTCAGACCCAACAAATACACATCTGTGCTCCATTAGATCTCTAGTTGTGAAAGACACAAGCTCCGGGAACATCTGGATTGAGCTCCATCCATGGAATTAATTTTTCTGTAATGGTTAGCTTTACAATTTTCACATATTTCATTCATAAAGAGACATTTGCCATCCGTTGAGATAATAAGTGTAGTCCCATTTTATATGCTTAGTCGAGAATTTCGAGTATTGTGTTTTTTCTTGACAATTATAAACTTTTTCAGGCACAATATGGAATTCATTCCGATTGCCTTGACTAATGAAATCCCAATGTGCATTGGAAAGAGAAGCAACGCAGGCGAGCCTGAGAGCGAAGGGATTGAAGGGTTAATAAACAGATCTTGACGAGACGGGTCTCAGGGCAAATAGACTTTTTGAGATATTTGAAATGAGACATCCGTCTTCTAGTGACAACCACAAATGACTATGCAATGTCTCCTATATCTTTATGCAATTTTTTTTTATTTAGCGGTAAGGAAACCGCCATGCTTTGCGCTCCCAGCAACCATTTATTAATGCTCCATTCTAATTCTGCAGGGTCACAAAAAACATGTCTACAATTTATTGCATTTGCACTCATTGCCATAAGTCACAAAATAAATGTCATGACTTATGGCAATGAGTGCAAATAGTGGGGTTCTTTGAGCCCTTTCTTTGGGTTCTCTCTGTGTACTATATTATACACCTCTCTTGCACCTGCCTTTTTAACTACATAGGACGCAAATATATAGGAGAGCAGTCTAATTCATCCAATGTGTAATTTATTGCATTTGTAAGTAAATTGCCCTGTGAATTGTAGCGCTGCTCGGAGAGATGCTGAAAACATGACCTGGTCCAGGACGGTGGCTGAGTGTCAATACAGTCATTCTTCTAACAGTTATGTGCATGACTAATATAAAATTCAAGACATAACCGAAAATAAGCACATTTTTTGTATGGCTTCCAATTTTACTTCAATATACGAGTTTAAAAAAATAAAAAAGCTGAATAAAGCATCTATGACATGAAAACATCCTTTATCTTTTTCAATAAAATTCAAAGAAAATACATTGTGTATTTGTATTAATGGTTACTTTAACACTGTGGGCCATATATACTAAGTAGTGCTATTCCATACACCTTCCTGCAACAGAAGACACTTTACAGCCCTTTGAAGCGATTGGGCCACAAATTGACGTCTGGCACCGAACGGTGTATTGAGGCATAGCGCCATGTAGTAAATACAGTCCAATATGCCTTTAACAGTTCCAGTTACTAATATCGTGGATATGATACTTTAAACGTTCTCTTGCAATAATGGAATTAAAATAAACTACTCCCTGATTATTGTGGCCGTGCAGACATACTGTACCCAAGAAAATGCTATGTTAGCATTTTCTATTCTGATCAGATTAAATGTGGATAACTCTTTATCAGCCTCTTTGAATTATTTATAGTTCCTCCACATGTATGGCTTCGTAATCTTCACCAAATGTCAAAGTCTGAATGATGTTGTATCCATAGAAACTAACCATAAATATTAAAGCAGTCCCGTGGATTTCGTGTTGCAGTGTGTAGATGTCTGTATACATTGATGAAACACATGGAATCAGCTGGCTGCAGGAAAAGTAAGACTCGCCCCGTTTGATTATAAACACAGTTGCCCAGAGACATAAAAAACATGAAGATTTTTTTTGCTATGTCAGACAAATTTCTGACCTAATGCGTTTGCTATTTATTATTATTGGTAAGGTTGATGTTAAAGCTCCTTTTTACCAGTCCACCTTGCAAACACAAATTATTACATATGGAAACCATACAGTAATAGCCATATTGTTAACATTTATGTGTAAGTTAAAAAAAACAAAAAACCATCATGTTAAATCTTTACCTTACGGAAATATTGTCCATTACCTAAGAAAGGGCCTATGTACAAACTGTCGCTAAAAACGCTTTTTGTCATAAAAATGACACGTGAAAGAGTAACAAATAAATAGGTTTTGGAGCTACCAATTTATAAAACCGATTTTGATATGTTTTGCGGCACATGCCGCAACTTGTTTTTGCTTAGAAAAAATGATGTTGTGGGTGGAGTTAGAGGCGGAGTTTGGCGGTTGTCTGTGGTGCACATATTCAAATGATATGTTGTAAAAATTACAACCCCGTGCCACTTTTGTGCACCAGGAAAGCGTCCAAATTGCCAGTAAACATTTTCTGGCCTGGTTGGCCGGTGGGTGCATGGGCCTGTGCCGCCTTGGCTATTAAATGTACCCATGGGCGGATTGCATTACAGGTGTTCGGGCTTCCCCGTTGGCCGGTGCCCACCTGCAGCACCAGCCCACGGGCATGCTGTGTACCAGTGCTGCGCTATGCATCATAGTCCCCGCTCTTTCTCATAACAATGAAACTGATTGCCGGGGGAGAGGGTGGGGCCTCTGTAATTCTTACATTTTCCTGAGTGGCCCTCCTCCATCGACACTGCGACATCATGTGATGCGTCAACACGGCGACTGCGACGTCATGTGTTGCCATGACAATGTGCCGGCACGTGATGCAGCGACATTATGACACCGCAGCATTGCGGGAGGAGGGCCGGCAGGTAAGTGATATGCCTGGGTCACATTTCCCCTACCTGTGTCAGTGTGTATCTGTGACACTCACTGATACACACACTCACTGACACATTCAGACACACACACACACTCACTGACACACACACTCACTGACACATTCAGACACACACACACACTCACTGACACATTGAGACACACACACACACACACACTCACTGACACACACACACACACGCTCACTGACACACACACACACACACACACACACACACACACACACACACACACACACACACACACACACACACACACACACACACACACACACACACACTCACTCACTCACTGACACATTCAGACACACACACACACTCACTGACACATTGAGACACACACACTCCTCCCTCCACTCCCTGACGTCATTGAGTGACGAAGTTCTGACGTTCTCTGCCTCGTTCCTTACCCTAGCCCATCGCACCTGCCCTCTCTCCGATACCTTGCACGCCACAGTATGCGCTCCCAATCCTGCTTTGATGTTGCACTAGTAACGCAGGATAGGGCGCACTGCTGCCAGCCGTGGCGGTGACTGACAGTACAGCCGTGCTGCGCCGCAACACAGAATCCAGGGGCAGTCACCTTAAATGCTGAAATACCTTTATTATGGATGGATGCAAACATTAGTACAATGAAAATAGTTACTGTTGCTATAAAACCCTGTGGTTGCAGTGGGCTCTGGGAAGTATTTCAAATTGATGCGTTGCACGCCCTTTTTGGCACTGAAGGCGTTTAGAAAAGAAACTATGATAGTGTTGCTTCAATTATTTGAACGTATGCAAAACTGCAGTGTTACATTATGCTTTCTCTTGGGGGGGGGGGGGAAGGGGGGAGGAGGAAAGGGGGAAGCTTAACCTAATAAAACTGAGCTGGTGATGATATGAAAGGGAGCCTGAAGTATCAGAGCAAGAATCCCAACAAGCTTGGACATGTTGCCAGAAATGTTCTGTGTAGATTTTTGTTCTAATTCATATTGGTTTTCTTCATCTACTTTCAGCAGCTACTGGACACTCACCTCTTTGCTGCTTTGCATTGGTTTGCTGGCCCTGTGGTAGCAAAGGCTTTAAAGGTGCAGTTCCCCTGCTTGTTTTATTTTACACAGATATAAAGCAGAGTCCCCGGAGCTGATGAGCTATTTTCAGCTCCAGGGACCACCTGCTTCTCGAGATACTTGCAGTTGAAGGTAGCGTCACTACGTTATCTCAAGGGTTCAAATCTCCCTCAACACGCAGGCCAATAGACTCGAGGATTTAACCTTTTTTCGGTGCCAAGAGGTTGTGCCACCTCCATGGCCACGGACCCTCCCGCACTTCCGGATCGCGTGACCGCTCTTCAAAGCGATCACGTGATCACTTCTGGGTTCTGGACGGGATGTAGACTGTATGTCGTTAGGGCCTCGTAGGGTGGCGCGGTTCTTAGCACTGAAAGGGTTAAATTACCAGAACGTACCAGGTGGCACCTTTGCCTGTATGTTTCTCAGGAATCGAGGTGCCCGGAGCGGAAGTTAATACAGTTCAGATCTGGAGACCCCCTGTTTCCCATCCGCCAGGGAAGGGAATGACTAAGAGAGTAGCTTCTGTACACTTATATATCACGTTATACAATGTATACAGGAATGTGAATCTGTGTAGCACTGTTCTTCAAATATGACTGAAACATCGTAGGAAACAAACATAATTTATTTCGAACATTATTTATTTAGAATTTTTTCTAACGCGCCACTCACCAAGAATTGTATACATCAAATCATTTATTTATGCTGTAAATGAATTTGGAAGGATTCATTTATATCTCATTTGTTGTATGTGTAGCCCTGTGTAAAATTGGGTTACATGCCTTTCTCATTCTGTGCTGTAATTCCTGTTAAGAGGGCGGGTTTGCCAGAAGTCATCATGGAGGTTTGCCCTCAACCCCTGTGATGTGTAAGGTGTAGCAAAGGAAGTGACAGCATGCTATGTGTCCACTGTTAGTGACACAGGGGTGGGTCTTCTGGAACCTATATATTACGCATCACTTCCTAAAGTTAGTGTTTTATGTCTGGGTCAGTCAGCAGTTCAAGTCTGTTCTGTCTGGAGTCAAGTCTGTGAAGCTCAGTGGCAAAGTGACAAGCTGACACCACACGGTGTCCAGGGCTCTGGCACAGCTGGTAGTCTCCCTTAGGGGAGAGGTAGCAGAAATATACCTGGCTGATTAAAGAGTCAGGAGGAACCTTCCTAATGATGTGCAGCTACAAGATGTGCGGCTAAGTACCGGCCGCTATGATGGGCAGTCTGCCATGCAAGATACAAATAAAGATGCCCTTGATTAAGAGACCTATCTTGCCTGAGTCTGGAGTTATTCAGGAAGAAGATGCACCCAGGAGTTCTCTTCCAGAAACTCCTCCCTGCTATCGTGGGTATCTGGAAGGGATGGAGGCGCTGTACCAACTGTGAGTAGAACTCAGTACTACCTCACACGCCTGTCATGGTGAAATCCCCACTACCAACGAGCGGGAGACTCAGCCAGCAGGTGCACCACACGACACTGACATGTAACGGGGGGCAGTTTCCACACCTAGGGGCCCATATGAGATGGGGTAGGGGTCGAACCGTTACATACGGTTACTGTTATTTTTTAAAATGTTACATAACTAGTATAAGTAAAATAAAAAAAAAGAGCGTGCATTGAAAAGAGTATTCCTGTTTATAAAAAATACTGTTTTTTGTACCTGTCTAGTAGTGAGCATTTATCACAAATAATTACAAATATTTCACGTATGTGAGTGTAATTGGTATACTGTATCCCCACATTTTAGTCTTTCAGATACCCAAGATGAGTATGGAAGGTAGATAGATCCTTACAGAAAAAATATACCCCAGGAAATCAAATCCTATTGAATTCTTTAAGATTGGGGACTTGCTTAGACTTCTCAAGACTAGCTTAGATGACAATGTCTTGGTACTCAATGTTCATGTGTACTAAACACCTGGCATCTTATCTAGATAAATTGTCCTCCAAGGAGCAGATATCGCAGCTAGATAAATTGTCCACCAAGGAGCAGATACATGAAAGTTAATAATGTGTTAAATGTGTGCTGTTCTGTCATGCATACAAAAGGCACAATCTTTCAGGATCTTACTGACATTGCTATGGCTATGGCCTTCATATCACCCCCTCTTACTCCTGATGACAGCTGTTAGCAGCATGTAATAATGACAAATGCCTGGTGTAGCTGTAGGAAGGGGAAAAGAGTCATTAAATAATTTACAGTAGTGCTGCTAAAGAAGCTGCCAAGGGGTTTAACAAAATATTTGAAATGTCTCCATCACATATTTGATTTGCAAACATTTTGTTAACTTTATCAGGTTAAGCACTTACTGATGCATCGGAATGTGTCCCATGCCTTGAACTCCCTGCTACTAACCTGCCAACATTTGCATTAATAAAGCACTGTACATGTTACCATTCTTGTGTAATCTCATTCTCATACATCTTTCAATTTTCATAGATACAAGTACATAGCCCACGTTGGAATTGGTAATGCACACAGCCATGGTCTGTTTGTATTTTTCTTTTGGCTTCAATTAATATTTTCCAGTATTTGTATTGGAAGTACTTGCTGAATACATATGATAGGTCCTACTGACAGCTGGGCAGTTCAATGGGAGATACTGTGGTGCTCCAGAAATCACATGTGACCACATAGGATTGTAGTAATAAGTCCAATAAGCGCCAGAATGTTCGTCTAATGTCAATTCTTCAAAATCATGAAAAATAGTAGTAATGGGGCTCAGTGCCTAGTGGCATCCACTTGATGAATCAGATAATGGCACTTATGAAAAACCCACTCAATCTAAGCAGCAGTGATATATAACAGGAAACAATTACATGGCACTATGGCCCAATACCTGTATCCTTGGCAGGAACACTGCTGTTATCAAAGCATCCAGGGCGTGCAATCTGTAGATGAAGACGATCCAGAATGGTGTAGCAGAAGTCAGAGCACAGCCAGTGACATCCAAAAATAATAATGATTAACATATTTTGGAGTTTGCCTGGGGTTATATTTGGATGTTCCTGGCTGTGCTCTGACTGCTGCTACACCATTCTGGCCCTACTGACAGCTGAAAAGGGAGATCCAACGCACTACGAGTTTGCTAAATAGAAAAATGTAGTGTGCCACACAACGTTTTGACCATAAGGTCTTTATCAAGTGACAAGCCTGTCACTTGATAAAGACCTTACGGTCGAAACGTTGTGTGGCACAATACATTTTTCTACTTAGCAAACCCGTAGTGTGTTGGATCTCCTTTTTCAGCAGTTCAGATTCGGATTACCAGGCCAGGTACCCATTGAACCAGCAGCACCGGTAATATTGAATGCATTATTTAATTGTGGTGTGCAGCATATCACCTCAGGTCCTACTGACATGCATGCAATACATGTGCATCTCAATGTAGAAAAGTGGTACTATTATTTAGCATTATACAGTAATACTATAATTAGTACATAATGAATACGTAGGAAATTCATTTAATGAATGTAATAATCACACATTGTCCTTGTTGTAATTAGCCTGTACTGACGCTTCCTGTATATATGTTTTGGAGAAGCCACTCGCCTCCGCTTGCTGCCAGTTACAGACTAGGCGAAGTGCATGGATATTATTTTTTCCTTATATGTTTACTTCGCTGTTAAGTTGAACCTCCAGAGCCTGTCATTAGCTGTTACCATGGTGACCCTGGACATGGTAGATATTTACAGGTGGGAATGAATGCTCGATTACAGTGATAAGACCCATTTGTCCTCTGCTGAGTGAAGCCGGTTGGGTACCGGGAAATTAAGAGCTCAGTTAGTTTGCTATTTATAGTTCTCTTCACATTTCAGGACTAGTGCTATACAAGGAGTGGCCAACTTCAGTCCTCAATGGCCACCAACAGGTCAGGTTTTAAGGATATCCCTGCTTCAGCACAGGCTGATTGACCCACCTGTGCTGAAGCACGGATATCCTTAAAACCTGACCTGTTGATGGCCCTTAAGGACTGGCATCGGCCACCCCTGTGCTATACATATTACAACAACAAAATTATGAACAATGCTGTACATTGCATTTTACTAAATATTGTACTATACTGTACAGCTTTCAGTCTAGTTTTTGTTGCCAGAAACACAGGTAGACAAAGCAATGTATATATCCCCTGAACAAAATGCATCTACACCGACAGCTGTAGTGTGGTGTTTGATGCAGATCATCACCTGGGTTTACTCCAATTCAGACTTGCAGGAGAAATTAGACATGCAAAAACATTGACACAATTGGACAGAACTCGTGATAATTGTTCTTATAACTTCTGTCCCAGATACACCAGCTGGCATACACGATGCAAAGGAGGTGCATGAACAAAATGCCTCATTACATGAGGTGCCAGTTTTAGCACACAAAGGTAATTTTTACAGAGCACTCAATGTTTTGGTGAAAGGTTGGTGAGGCCCTGGAACTGGGATGTAGCTTCTCCGTCCCCTGATGCATTACATTGAGAGCACTCTGCTTACAGAATTCATGCAAAGCAAATTCCTTCCCTGAAGAACTTACAATGTGAGATTTCCTACCAGTGGCACATTAACATAGATAACAGTACTTGTCATGGCCACACACAGCGGGTGATTATCCTGCACAGCAGCAACAAGTGCTCTAAACTTCAAGGCTGCAGGGATTCTTTGAACAGTGACTGGAGAAGGACTCGTTTCGTTTTCTGTTTCCTTGAATAAAAGCCTTGGATCACTTTATTTTTAATAACTGATTTCAGATACAAGCAGCAGTCGAATTCAGTCACTGCAATAGCATGAGCAAAGTTAATAGCTTGACATGGCTCCAACAAAAATAAAACATATTGAAGAAGGCGGCTAACCTGAGTCATCATTATGAATAGAAATCCTTTCTTATTAAGAAATCAAGTTTGTAAAAAGCTGCAGATTATTAACCCCTTAGTGTTAAGAGACCACATCATCCTATTGAAACTAACTTATTTGTTTCAACCCTAAGGCTGAGTTCATGCTGCCGAAGACTGTGCGGAGGCGTCTGCGCACGGCGCAATCACATTGCCGTAAGGAGGAGGGGGCGCGCATTGCGCGAGGAATCAGTTGAAACTGATTTCCCGGCGGGACGGGCAGGTCACATGAGCAGTTCGCCCAATGAGGGCGAACCAGCTCTGTGACGTCACAGACGTGCCCCATGACACGCCCCCCGATGGCGCATCTACTATGTCCAAAAAACGCACCCGCTTCACACGGGTAGCGTCACAGATGCGCCCGCCTCTGCGCAGGCGAAAGCTGTATGGACCTGGCCTTAAGCAGCCATTTTTGGAAGCCCTATTTTAACTTAAGTCGTGCTGGTGCTGATTTTGTTTTGGCACCGTAAGCGAAAGACCATTTCCCGTACCCCCATTGGGCTGGAGCTGCGAAAATGTAAAAACCGTTAGTGCGCAGAGAACAACTAGATAAAAACATTAGCAGAGCCAAACATGCATTTTGTGTCCTCACCTGATCTAATGATGAGAGCTCCGTGAAATATTTGGGTGGATATGCATCAAGGGAAAAGTGGTGCTATTCTGGTGCCCAAAAAATTTGCCCAGGGTGTATCAAAAAACAAAATCCTATTGCTTTCAGTGGAAGTTTGTTCTTTCATACATCTGGTGCAGTTGTTGTGCTGTTGAATGGCACCACTGTTGTTATTAGACATAGACCCCATGCTTTTCCATAGCCATGTAGGGTGTTCACAGAAAAACAAGGCATGTTTATTTCTATTAATATCAATACCCAGTATCACTTCTCATTAAGTGCTAGGAATAAGGACATCCTTCCTCTCCCTCAGCAGTTCACAAGCATGTTAAAATAGCCTGTTTTCACGCACCAGGAGAATGGGCACTGCTGCCAGGTTATATAGCTACACATCTATAAAGTTAGTTATTTCCTTTTCAAAATACAGACACTACTGTAGATAAAATGTTCTACATTAGGGGGGCTATCCAAATAATCAAAGATGACAGCCTTCTGACTACAGAGAACATAGCACAATGATTGGTATTCTAGTTTAATGTTACGGACGACATGATATTTCTGACTTGTATTCATTGCAGAGCTGTTTAAGGGCTGAGTCCACCTCTGTCACACCATGTTTTAGGATAAAATAATGCATTTGTACATAGGTCAATGCACCTAATTTGCATATTACTGTTCGTGGTCGCCTTTGGCCCCACAATATTGTGGTAAAAAGGTCTTCTATCAGAGCACATATAAGGAATACCATTAATTGAATTCCAAAGCAAATAAGGTAATTAGAAATACAGCCAATGTATTCTATGTAGAAGACTCCTGCAGGGATGAACAAAAAAAAATAGTAGCCAGTCTGAGTTTTTAGGAGCCAGAGTTTGCCCCTCATTGGGGCTGTGTGTCTGACACACACTAACATAAACACACACTCTGACTAACACACACACCGATGCACTGACACACTCACTCAGATTGATACACAGATACACTGACTGATACACAGATACACTGACTGACAACAGAGAGACACAGACTGATTGACAGACAGACACAAACTCCTCCCATCCCCCCAGCCATAAATTAAGCTGCATTGGGTCAAATAAGAATAGGGGTGGGCAGTGACAGAAGGCTCCCTCCCCCTTCCGTGCCTTGCTCCCACCGCTGTCCTCCTCTTGTACCTTGTTTCCCCGGCGCAGTGCTGACTGTCCTGGCTGTCAGTCACCGGGACCTATCCTGCGTAAAGCAAGATAGGTTGTGCTGTTGCAGGTCACGGCGACTGACAGGTCGGTCAGCACTGTGCCGCAGAGCCGGCGGGGAGCGAGGCATGAGAGGGGGACAGCGGGGAAGGCACCCGCAATTAATTTTTAGGCAACCAGGCGCCTGGGATTTTCCCACACGTGAATGCAACCAAATATCAATGTCAGACACTGAGCTTCATATAGATTCATTATTAAATCACATACATGGATCAAGCCAAGTTAAAAAAAAAAAGTTCTTCACAAATCATTATTTTTATTGCTAGCGTTTACAATATACATTACACATTATAGGAGTTGTTCATGTTAAAATAGATTTGAAGCAAAAGGATTCTGCAGGGAATTTCCCAGAATCCCTAGCGGCAGCGGAAGCACTGTATGTAAGAGATAATAGTGAAAATCAGGGTGCTCACAAGTGATATTTTTATTTGCAACATACATTACAAGTCTTAATTATCAGGAAATGTAACAGTGGAGGAATAAACTATAGGAAAGATCATTATGCAAGAGTGGCACAAAATGTACAGTACCAGCAAAGAGGAAACAAATGAATGCACATTGTTCACATTATAATGACCTAAAGGAGAGGCAGATTTAATGGAATTAGTTGGAAATAATGGCTGCCTCTTTTGTTTTCCTAAAACACAAAGCTTTGGATCCGCACGAAGAATATGTTTTCATTGTGGGTTCTCACATATTTTAAATGCATGCTATATTCATTTACATAGATTATGCCCCCCCGCAGAGTAAAATTAGCAGCGTTTCGCTATTCTGCTGGTTTCCCACTGTTATTTTAATATCCCCTCTCTGTGCCATTTTTAATGCAGCAGTTATTAATCTCACTTGCTTGGTTAAGCTTGTTTTTGTTCACATTTTGGTTCTTTGTGTTTTTATAGGGGTGTGAGGGAGTATCAGTTAACATCATAATTCTCTTTTAGGTCTATTATGTAGCACGGCTTGGTTATATTTATATTGCTAGGTTTGATTGGATGTTACATAACAGAGGTGCCTCTGTCATAGCTCAGTTTACATACATAATACATCATTCAACCCAACCTTCAGAGAAAGACCTCTGTTAAATGTTCATTGTCAAACTACAAACTACAATATATAATGATTTAGCAGCGATCAACTTTTGATATACAGTATCATGGCTTGTCATTGACTATTTAACAGGGTAAAGAACGAGAGTCCTCATCCCCTTATCCAATTGGTAACTTGCCAACCTATGTGCTTTCCCGAGGTATGAGACTGTATTTGCAAATCATGCCATTGAAAAGGCTCTTTACCTCCTGGAAGAAATGGTAAGACAACTAACACACCATAGCACCTCAATGGAGTTCTGTCCAATGCTTTATTTTATACTATTTTGCAGTCCAGTGCTGTAACTCATACTGGCGTAGATGCACTAAACTCCATTAACTGCAATAATCCGTCAAGTTAATGCTAACGCGTCACACTCTAAAGTAATTAAAGTAATGTTAACTTAGATTGATGTTACTTTAAGAGCATACCATTAATATTATTGACCGTTACTGGCAATGATATGCAAGAAGAAAAGATACGCAGAGAGGCGCACCGCGTAGCAAGGATACTTAATGAACAATAACACCAAAACCTTCACTCTCCCGGCAGCTCTCTCACCAACTGGAAGCTCACATAGCAACCTCCCGTGACCTCTACGCGTTTCGCACAACGGGCTTCGCCACCCCCTGACGAAGTACGCTGTGCGAAACGCGTAGAGGTCACGGGAGGTTGCTACGTGAGCTTCCAATTGGTGAGAGAGCTGCCGGGAGAGTGAAGTTTTTTTCAGCGCGAGTGAGCATTTCGGGTCCAGACCACGCTGGCAGCTGGGTGCAGTAGATAACCGGATCTCTCCAGCACCACTCTCCATTTAGGACAATTGTAAGTTTACTATATTGTATTATATATTTTTGCATTGTGTGTTTTTTATTCATTTTTTCCATTGATATTAGTTTTAAATGTTATTGTTAACCCCTTGTGGGTTTTTATTCATTAAATATCCTTGCTACTCGGTGCGACTCTGCCTATCTTTTCTTCTTGTCTTTGTGAGTCTCCCATAAGGAGACTCACTTTTCACTTTAGGAGGTTGTGGAGTCCACCCAGGCAGACGGCAGCAAGAGATTTAGCAACCCAGTGCATAAACATTTTAAGATAGAACCAGCGCGGAGCACCATTCTCTTTGGCAATGATATGTATTCTAATGAGCTTTTATCATGAGCATAGCAATAGCCTGGACTCATGGCTACTGTCCCACACCCACAGTCGCTCCTTCCACCCATTGTGGCCAAGCACAGCCATCTGCTGCACTTATTCCCTCACCTGCTGTCTCTGTAAGTTCCCCATCAAACCTCTTAGATTGTAAGCTCTTCGGGGCAGGGATTTCCTTTCCTATTGTCTGACTTTGCTGAGTTATTGTATTATTATAATTCCCTTTACTGTATTGGCGTTATGTACATAAAGATATACATACATACATACATACATACATACATACATACATACATACATACATACATACATACATACATACATACATACATACCATATACACTTAACTCTGTTGAGATGAAAGTAAGCGGGCACTAACACCGCTCCCTCTGTCACAGGCCGCTAGCACCCTTCCCCTCTCCCTCCCCTCATCAGTCCTGGGTCCTGGCATAGCTGTCGGTTGGGCCTGCCTAGCAACATCTCGTTAGTTTTGCATATCATTAGCTTTGTGGATACGGGGTTAAGTCGGGGAACATAATATCCGTTCCTGTTTTAGTTAACATCATGTTGTGTTCCCTGATTTAATAGAGTGTAGTGCATATAAGCCACTGTGTTGTGTCCAATACATACGCTCTAACTCTCACTGCGTGCCCCAGACTAATGGAAAATGATGGTGTTGTAGGAACCACTGATGACTCTGATGACCTTGTTCTGCAGAAGATTGCTTAATTGGGTTACTGATGTTACTGCTACAGTTTCTGTTAAATATCTGATTTGTAAGGGAGCTTGTTTATTTACACTGTTTTCCGCTGGTATCACATCCGTAAAATCTTTGCATTTTCCAAAATATTAAACGTCACGTAACTTTGATTTATTGAAAGAATTGTTATTTCTGAAATGAAAATGCTTTGTTCAGGAAATATAAATGTTTAAAATATTAAGTGCCTGTAAGGTTAAAATGCAGAACCTAGTTTAGTCTAAAAAGGTTACCATGGAAACCTCAAATGCTAGAGATTTATAAAATCATGATTTTTAACATTAACAACAAAAAAACATTTATTTTTTAAAGATCTTGACATGCCCAGCATAGATTTACAGAGGTGATTGCTGCTTTAAAATATAAAGATTTGATACATGTGTCTAATCCACAAATAGTGGGTCAAATTATGTATCCGTGTTTTCGTTAAACCTGTAGTGCCATTGGGTAATCAGGCTGATTTATCAACGAAAGGATAAATTGCTGAGTAAGTGAATATTAAGTGCAACCCAAAACTAGAGAATGTCATTTATGTAGTGGATTGGAGATCTTAAAGCATCACTAATCTCAGTGTCTGTGCTGTTTAAACGCTTTGCTTGTTCTACAGTAGATGGGGTGTTATAGAATAGCATTTTTTTTTTATAGAAATGTCATAGCAATGCTAAGCCAAACCTCCGCACAGAGGCAGCTTGGACTGTAGCAGGTCCCAAACAGCTGGACAAAAGGCAATAGCCATTTTTCCAGTATTTCAGATTAACAAAAGCGTGTTTGTGTTCTCCTCCCATAGTATTTCAGGCTGAGTGAGTCACAGTAAGCGAAAGGAGGGGAAAAATATTACATTATCCAAGCTTGCTTAGACCACAGCATAGTGGGAGGAAGAAATGTGTAAACAAGTCTCTGGGGAATAGAAAATAAGTGTAGGATGCAAGAATTTGCGAACAAAAAAGCCACACCAAGGGGGTGGTTGTTGTTAGGGATAGACGGAGCACGTGACTGCTTTTTCCAGGATTAAAAAATACGTGAGAGGTTTCGTTTTACTAGTATTGTTCTGAGTTTAATAAAGTGGAAGTTAGTGAGCTGGGAGTTTGAGAACTGAGTAATATGTGATGTAATTGTTGTAAAGCATTCAGGTTACGTAACCCCTTCTCTGCCAGAATAGCCTGCAATAACAAATAGTATTTTCATTATATACTATCATTATTTTGACCTCATAAGTTGCATTGAACCATACAAAATGTAGAGGGAAAATGGAAATAAAAATGTTTTGATGTCAATATTGTGCATTATCTTTGTGGCAGTATCACAGTACACAGGGCCGCCAACAGGGTGAGTCTGCCGGGGTTGGTGAGTCGGGAGGGCATAGCCGGCCGGCACTACAAGTTGGGCCCGACCTCTAACCAGGCCCGTATGCCGGTCCTCTCGCGGCCGGGCCCCGGCTCTCACTTAGCAGCAGCATGCAAGACTCTATCCCTCTGGCCCATGCCAATGGGCCTCTCTGACGTCAGCGCACCGGAAGCGCTCTGACGTCAGCGCTCTCTGCTTCTGGCGCGCGACGGCATGAGAGGGAGACCTGTCGGAAGCTCGGTGTGGGACAGAGGGATAGAGGCATGCAGGCGGCTGCTGAGGGGAGAGTCGGGGTCCGGCCGCGAGATCACCGGCAGCCGGGCCTGGCCAGAGGTCGAGTCCCACTTATATATATATATATATAATATATATATGTGTGTATATATGTATATAGCAAATGGAAATATTACTGTATGCTCATTTGCATGTCTTAGACAGGTCTGCAACCCCGCCTTTCACCCAGCATACAGTGCTTCCACTGCTGCAAAGTATTCTGGGAAATGACATGCAAATGAGCACATATTGCCACCTTTTGCTTCAAAACCATATGACATGGTCCCCTATTATATGTGTGTGTATACAGTATATATACAGTGTGTGTGTATATATATATATATATATATATATATATATATATATATATATATATATATATATATAGTGTGTATATATATATATATATATATATATATATATATATATATATAGTGTATATTTTGGGGGTGGGGATTTTTTTGTATGTATTTGGGGGTGGGAAGTTTTTTGGTATATACCTTGTGGTGGGAATTGTGTGAGGGGGAGGGAATGAGTGAGTGTGGGGTAATTGATGGAGGGAGAGGAGAGGGGATGAGTGAGGAAAAGAGGGAGTAAGAGTGAGACGCAGGGGGGAGAAATACATGCGAGGCGGGAGAGTGAGAGGGGGTGAAATGGAAGGGAGAGAAATAAATGGGAAGAGGGGGGGAAAGAGAGGGGCCTCATGAGGTGAAATGGGGGGGGGGGTGGGGGGCGGCTCACAATATTGCCGACACAGGGGGGAAGCTTAAAATGTTTGTCCTGGGCCCCACGATTTCTGCTGGCGGCCCTGCACAGTATAACACGTTAAACCCTTTTGCTTGGTTTTGGAAAGCTGCCTTGGAGTCACTTGGGGTTATTCATGAAACTACATTTTTGTCGTTTCTGGCAGTGTCGCATGGAAACTCCCATTGAGATCAATGGGAGTTTCCCTGCAATAGTGTCCTGATCGGCACTATCGCTGTTTAATAAATGGCTCCCATTGTTTTTCCAGCAGTTCCGTTTGCAAAGCTTGGGTGTTTGCAATGCCTTCTGGGAGAGAGTGACAAATGGAAAAGCTGCTGATAGCAGATCACAGCCATGCTAGCAGGAACATTAGAAAAACGTCTTATTCATTGATTTAAATATAATATATTATTAGGAACTATGCAAACAAAATGACCACAAGCAAATAGATTTCACCAATTTTTCACTGGTTATTATGGAGCACTGGTAGTTTCAAATAAGCCTTTGAAACGTAGTTAACTTTCAAACATAGTTTAGTGGGAGCTCCCAGCATTTGGGTTGCATTGCGTGATGCTGTACAGTGGGGTTTCTAGCACATATAAAGAGAAGTTGTTTTTTCATTGCTGTTGGTGATGGTTAACCAGTTGGGCCATTTACTAAATCAATCTTTAAAGATACGTTGGTTTCTTCGCATCTTTTTTTTTTTTTAAATATGGTTTTCCTATTGTTTTTACAAATTGTGTAACATCAGAGGTGAATATCTCAGGACTGCAAAATGAGTGCAAAAAAAAGCATCAGGTTAATAAGAGTGAAAGAAAAAATGTTTCTGCTCTTTACGGGTTTTTTATAGCATATACAGGTACATCTAGCCAGGTGGCTTCTCCAAAAATACTGGACTCAATGGTGAAAGTTGCGTCAGGTCGCTATGTCCAGGGAGGAAAATACCGGACACATAGGGGCCTATGCAGAGAGCAGCGCTAGAATAAATTGGAGAGTTTAAGAAAAAGTAGCTTTAATGGAGAGTTTTATTCTCCATATGCAGAAATGGGCGAAATCCGCTATTTTTAGCATTACTGCATGTGGAGAATTGTAAATGAGGAGATGCGCGCAGCTGAAAGGGAGAAAAAAAAATCGCGCATTTTTTTTTCCCCTATAGCCGGCGAGCTCCTGCTTCTTGCCAACTTTAGTTGGCGGAGAAAATTGAAGAAAATCGCGCCAAAAACAGCCGCTAGATGGCGAGCGCTTCTTTCTGAATTTGGATATTTTTCAGACTGGCGAGATGTAGTTTCTCGCCAGCCGCGCGGCGAGATTTTCAAATAGAAAAAAAAAATGGCGCTTTTTTCCTACCTCGCCATTTTCAGCTGTTTTTTGCGTGATTTTCGCCGGAAAATGGCGAGATTGTAAATAGCGCTGCTCTCTGCATGAGGCCCATAATGTCCAGTATTACAGTACCTCTCATTTTTTACTGGACAGAGTATCCAAATACAGGACAGTCCGGTTCAATACTGGACACCTGGCAACTCTATATACATCTGGTGCTAATTTGGCACCATTCACGACTTCCATGGATAATGTCCTTACACTCCTGCTTTTCAATAGTGCAGTCCTTGTTTACTTCCAGGTACCATCCACGTGTTAATTCATGGCCTTGATTGGATGCACATTTAGATAAAACAACCTTACTTTTCCTGTTTGCATGGCTTTTGAAGAGGTTGGTTCTCAGATGTAGCAGTTAGGTGCCAAGTAGAGCTAATGAAGGATTGCTTACTAATTGTTTCCTTGAGAATTTAGGAAATCATGGCACTGTTTATTTGCTTTGTTCTTCTGTAATGAGTGTGACTGTTTAAACCGATTACTGTATTAGTCACACAACTTTGCTATTGTTTTCATTTAACTTGGAGTTAATAACTATTGCTTTAATAGCTTTACACACCACATTAATAAAAGTATTATATTTTATATATATATATATATATATATATATATATATATATATATATACTGAGTTAAGTTATGGTGAGTAAAAAAAGTGACAAAAACCCTCCACAGGAAAGCAAATATGCAAATATAGCTGTATGCTCATCTGCATGTCTTAGGCAGGTCTGCAACCCCGCCTTTCCCCATTATCACCCAGCATACAGCACTTCCACTGCAGCAAGGGATTCTGGGAAATTACATGCAAATGAGCACACAGTGTTGCAGACCTGCCTAAGACATGCAGATGAGCATACAGCTATATTTGTATATATATATATATATATATATATATATATATATATATATATATATATATATGTAAGGATGTGCATATATATCTAAAGGTTCCGCGCTGTCAATCACAAAGGCAGCGCCATATTATTCCTTCTGTCAGCAAGGTCACTGTGTACAAGTTGGGCTGCGCATGCGCGAGAGAAGCGCGCGAAGGGCAACCAATCTGTGGAGACTTTGGGGGTTTGAACTCTGAACTCCGAACTGCGAGAGAGTCAGCTGAGGCTGAGGACCAATCGGGTGCGAGACTCTGTATAGAGGAACCGGATGCGTGTGGGCGGTGGGTCAGAGCAGAGAGGGAGGTGAAGGAGGAGGTTGGCGGAACCTCGTGTGCGCGAGCGGAGGGTCAGTGACCCGTCCGCTTAGGTGAAAGGTATTCCCCCGGCCCGAGGAGTATTCCCCTGTCATTGTAGGGTGCTGTTTTGTAAGGACGGCCTTAGTTGGTAGGGACATTTCCCATTAGTGTGGTTTGGCTGTGGAGCTGCGGCCGCCATCTTGGATTGGAAACAGACGGCGCTGCAGCAAGGAGTGACGGCGAAAGGCTGGAGCAACGCTAGGACCCTGCGTGGAGTGTGATGGTCATCGCAGTGACCGGAAGGTATCATTGTTTATAAGTGCACCTACACCGGTCACCAGGCGCTGATCCCGCCTCCCACTAACTAATTGGGCCAACCGTGCAAATCCTATGGTACCATATCTATACTGGTTATAAGACATACTCCTAGGGAGAGTGGCAGAGCCACCTATGTACAGGACATTATCCCTAATAAGGTGTGGCCGAGCCACGGTGTGTGTGTGTAATGTTATATGTTTATTCTGCAGATCATTTGTTCTTTATGCATGATATATAAAAGGTTGCTGTTGCATAATGCTGTTGTGATGTTCTTGCTCAGGGTATAATCTCTATCATGGGGATCCTACGCAAGTGGAGGCGCTGCACCGCGATTAATAAAGGTATGACCCCAGGCTCCCAAATAGCGGAGGCTCAGAGCTCCTGAGGACACAGGTACATGCACCACAGTAGTTCCTTATTGCAGGCGTTCACAAAAAGGGCTATATATATATATATATATATATATATATATATATATAGAGGAGAAAGAGAAGAGAGCGCACGCCCCATAGTGTGTAACTGTATATTAAAGGGAAGAGAGGGGGGGTGGGGGGGGAGAAATCTCACTCACAAGGGTAAGGAAGTTAAAAGCATGTTGTGAATAAATCACCACCATCCGGTGTCTTTACTTGTCTTTGCTCGTCTCTGATGTCAATCTCTGGATGTAGACGATCCGTGGTCATCAGGATAATATCCAAGCGTGGAAGAAGTAAACCGGCATCGGATTGGAGTCCTCAGAAGATCTCCTTGCTGTTACACATACACACACTTTCATCACTTGCTTTCAGGAACCTTTTGACACCTCCAGCCATAAAACACATCCACACCGGGGGAAGGACCAGCACAGATAACATTCCAATAGACACTGTTTATAGTATAGCTTTTGTTTGCTTCATTCATTGTAACATCGCCGGAAGAAGAGATCAGTGTATCTCGAAAGCTCGCACAAATAAAAGCATTTCGTTAGCCACAGAACGGTATCATCTATTTATTTTTTGATTATATATATATATATAGTGCAGAATAAATGAGTTCTTCAGTATTAGGTGATACCTTTTTTATTGGACTAACAATTTATGTCATAGGACAAGCTTTCGAGAGTTCTCCTCTCTTCTTCAGGTCAGCAATACTGATTTACACAGGAATCAATGCTAAAACAGTGTAGAGAGAAAAAAACAAAAACAAACAGATATTTACTGTAGATAAGGTCGGGTGTTATCTTCAGTAAATATCTGTTTGTTTGTTTTTGTTTTTTTCTCTCTACACTGTTTTAGCATTGATTCCTGTGTAAATCAGTATTGCTGACCTGAAGAAGAGAGGAGAACTCTCGAAAGCTTGTCCTATGACATAAATTGTTAGTCCAATAAAAAAGGTATCACCTAATACTGAAGAACTCATTTATTCTGCACTATCACAACTGGACTAACACGGCTACTTTCTGCTTTATATATATATATATATATATATATATATATATATATATATATATATATATATATATATATATATAGTACATTGTGTTGAATACTTTTTCATGCTCTAAACCAGGGGTGGCTAACTCCAGTCCTCAAGGGCCACCAACAGGTCAGATTTTCAGGATATCCCTGCTTCAGCACAGGTGGCTCAATCAGTAGCTCAGACTTAGGCTACTCTTATAGTGCCGACGACGTGACGGTCGCTGGAAAATCAAATAGAGATGACTTCCAGCGATCGCGACCAGTCCGTCGCTCCGTCGCGTCGCGCTTACTATAAGCACACGCGACTGCGGCAATGCATCTGTTTTGCCGCGACGTCGCCGGCACTATAATAAGCACAGCCTTAGACTGCACCACCTGTGCTGAAGCAGGAATATCCTGAAACCTGACCTGTTGGTGGCTCTTGAGGACTGGAGATGACCATCCCTGCTCTAAACAAAATTTGTATTCACAATCTTTTGAGAGATGCCCTACTTTTTCTGCCTGATTAATAGAAATTTATCCCGTGAAAGCTTTTCGGTTAAAAAAATGATATCATGTACAAAAATATATATATTAAAATCTATTCAAGAGCAACATACATATTTTATTCACTGCTCTCCCTATTCATTAAAGCCCCGTGGATCAATACGGTGGCCCCAGAAAATGGGAGCCACCTTACCAGTCCATGTTCTTGTCCCACAGGTCACCAGAACACAACATGCCCTTACTAATATTCACAGAACACGTTCAACAACGTTTCGGCTACCCCTTCTTCTTCAGGGAGACATTGAGCAGAGATAATGCTTTCCAATCCCAGAAGTTCTGCAGAAGAGAGCAATATAGTTTATTAAATAAAAAAACACTGCCCTGGTTTTCGCTGAGCTTTGATTTCTGGTGCCGTCTAAACACGGCAACAACTTGGAACCATTACCCAACATGGCAATATTTGGGCTGATTGGTACGACAACTGTAAATCATGAATAATTCATATTTTTTTGCAACAGCATCTGTATCGCTTAACCTTCCAGAGTTAAATTGCAGATTTAATGTTACCTTAGCATATATTGGTGTAGCCAATCTAACAATTACTGGTTTCTTAAAAGGTACCGTGGCAATGTTGAGCATTGAACAAACACATTTACACTTCTGGAAAGTGTATAAAATGACCGTTGTTCCATCTCTTAGAAAATAATGACGCTGCTATGGGGGGGATGAAATGCATTTAAGGATATCTGTGAAGGCATAAACTAAAGACAGTGCCATATATTTTAAGTCGAGTGGTAGCCCCTCTAATAAAATGGTATCTTTCAAAGGCCGCAGCCGTTCTGTGACTAGTCACATGTTGAGGACAGTTTCTTGGTGCCTTTACACCAGGGGTGCTGAACTCCAGTCCTCAAGAGCTACCAACAGGCCATGTTTTCAGAATATCCCTGCTTCAGCCCAGGTGGCTCAATCAGTGGCTCAGTAGAAGACACCTGCTGATAGCTCTTGGGGACTGGAGTTGGCTACCCTTGCTTAACACACTGACATTTTTATGCTCCTATCGACACTAATGCTAATAAATGGATACACGTTGCATACTGTGCCTATTTATGGGACACATTTGCTACGCTCTTGCGTGACTAAAGTCATGCGCTCTTCCCCAGTGTGTGTGACTTCCTTTACCTTGATAAATTACCCACCATAACCACTATAGTGTAGCTACATTGTTTTAGTTATTACTTTGCAGCCATGAGAGCTGCACCATTTTTGTGAATACATGGGGGATTTCCATAGTTATGTATGGGTTGAGTCACAAATATGAATGATATATTTAAAGCAGCAATCCTCTCCATGTATGAGTTTACCTAGTGTACAGTAACACTTCGTGCCCGGCTAGGGAGATGACATCAGTGTACAATATGTGGGTACTCCGCATAGGTTACTTTGACTCGGGGTGCTGTATTCAGGCAGCTGGCCGATGATAGCAAGGGTGAAAGTAATGAGCTCCAGGAACTTTTGTAGTACAACATCAGTATTGAATGATGTCCCCAGGCACGGGGACACACACCACACTCACACGACAACATTGTACTATTATCTCGTGGTCATTCATGAATACTGTGCTTCCTTAAGTGCCCACTCTTAACACTCAGAGGGAGGTGTATCTGCTTGGTGGCTTTACTGGTGTTGGACCCGTCCCCACTTGTCTTTTCGGAGTAACTTCTGTTATACCCTATTTAACCTGGGCCCTTACCGGGATCCTGGCCAGTCATATGCAAGTGAAGATTGTACCTTTGTCTTGTCTGGGAACTGCCGCTTCCATACAGGCTGAACCGAATACTGGTATGGATCTGCTGGTAGAGCCAATCCTTCGAGACCCGAGAACCCTCTGTGGCGTGTCACTTTCCCCTTTTTAGGACCTGCTGGATTCCACTAGTCACCTGGATCTTAATTTAATTATTTACTTCAATCTACAGCATAATAAATAAGAGGGAGGGACCTGGTCTGTTCTATTACTTTATCAATACATCCCTATCTATTCTCCCCGAGGCTCCTCTCCTCTTGTCCTCCTGGAACTTGCCTCTGTAGAGCCTGCCTATCCTAAATACCCCATTGGGACATCAGGATCCCTATGGCAACACAGGGTGGGGCCCAGCATACATTAACCTGCTAGTAACCCCTTAGGAGCGGGTTTACACTAATATGTTAGTATTTTGTACCCTGAACATTTCTTGTTTTTAAAAAAAAAAATGTTTTAATGGAAAATCATGATTTTCGGAGGCGCATGCGCTGCAGCCGGGTTAATGGCAGCTTAGGGATTGAGCTCCATTCCTACCGACACCAATTAGGCAAATAATAGGCATTTAAAAGACATACTTAAAGTGGACAAAGCGGACTACAGTCATCGGAACCTCACAAGATGCCCACCAGATCACAATCCAGAAAGACATCCTCCATTTTAACAGATTATTTTCGAAAGAACGATATGGCGCGAGTGGGGAGCTCCAGAGCGCCAACCCCACAGGGGGCTCTGAATCCGACGGAGATAGGTCGGAGGATAGGAACAAGAGACAGGATCAGCATCTGGTGACCAGATGTGACCTGAAGGAATTTTGCAGAGAAATAAAATCCTTTTTCCAAAAAGAACTGGCAGAGCTAAGAAAAGATATTACTAACATCGGAGAAAGAACTGACAATTTAGAAAAATGCTTAGACTCAACCGTTCGAGCCCTGCAAAAAGCGGAAAAGACTACTGCCCACCTTAAATCCCTAATCTCTGACCTGGCGGACAAACAGGAAGATTCAGAAAACAGGGATAGACGCAACAACATAAGGTTACGGGGAGTCCCGGAGGCCATTACAGACCCTGAATAATCGCAAAATGGCTAACACACACGCTACCTGACAGATCGGAGACAGACCTGCAGCTGGACCGCTGCCACAGAGCTCTTCGGTCCAAGCCACAGCCAGGAGACCCTCCTAGGGATATCATAATGTGTTTCCACTACTTTTGGGTAAAAGATGCACTCTGCCAGATCACCAGGGCTACAAACGCCATCGAAGTCGAAGGGATCAAGCTTCAGGTGTTCCAAGACCTGTCCCCACCACGCTATCCAAGAGAGAATCTCTTCCCAAGCTGCAGGTTTTCCAAGACCTGTCCCCACCACGCTATCCAAGAGAGAGAATCTCTTCCATATCACCAGAGCTTTACGGGTTAAGGGGATCATCCCCGTCGGACTGTTGGTACTTAAAAATCGATCAGCAGTCACTTTGAGACACCTGGGGGAGGGTTGAAAAACTTGGCCTGAAAACAAGTTCCACTAACGCCACTAATCTTGGATCAGCAGAGGAGTTCACACCCGATTCGGCGTGGAAGGAAGTGGGAGTCTTAGCACGTGATCGGAAGGATAAGGCTGGGGGCATGGTGCCTTCACCCTCGCGGAGGCGTGCGGAGGTTCGGAAGTGACCGCGTGAGGCGAGTGCTTTCCCTGGCCATGGTGGACAGGCCGTGGGGGGCGTGCCTAGGGGCGTCACGGAGGTGGTACACCCTCACTGGGCGAACCGCTCACGTGACCGGCCTGTCGTGCCAAGAAATCAGTTTCAACTGATATCTTGCGCAACGTGCGCCCCCTCCCGCTTCCACCCGCATGCCGCATGCCGCGTGGACGCGATCACTGCCTTAAGGCAGTCTGATCGCTCAGCGTGCGGACGCCTCCGCATGGTCTGCGGCACGATGGCCCCAGCCTAAGTTTGCTAATTGATGGCAATTGAGCCCTTAATGGGGACTTATCCCATTTTGACAGTTTTCTATAGTTTGAGTTAAAGTTGCACTACATCTTGGACAACGCAGCAAAAGGAACGGCGCCCACCTTGGACCCTATCGGACTGCATGGAGGCCCAGATAGATCGGAGCATCTCTGGAGAGTGCCTATGGTTCGGAGCATCCACGGAAGATTCACTGCCAGAGAAGCCCCACCGGCGGCCCCGACAGAGGCGACAACCTTAAGCAAGGAAGTGGTACAGAGGGAGGTGGGAGAGGAAAGAGCAATGGGCGGAGGAGGGGCTGGATCAGCATCATGGGCGCCCTAGGTTCAATGTGCCACGCAACCGGCCTGTGACAGAGCAAAGTCAGCGAGAAGAAAAATTGGGTGAGCGTGCTCCATGAGTAAGTACTGCAGCGATGGTCTCGGGGGGGGGGGTGGGGGGGATTTATCTGACAGGGGAGGCTCGGTGCAGGACTATTGGGTGACCAGCTGCATACCATAAGAGAACCTCAGGCCTAGGGGAGCGGTGGGGGCTGAGGTTTGGCTGCCTTCAGTGGGTGGCCTGTCCGACCTGTGGTTCTCTGCCAGACGCGGCAGAGGTGAGACTGACCTGTACTGGAGCGATCAGCTGGGTGGGGAGCTGGGGCCGGTGCTACCCCATATATGCGGCCTAGTAGTCCGGAAACATGATACTCCGCAGTAAAGCTACAAGGATAGGGAATGGAGGCTGCCCACAACTGATATCCTCCATAGGGGAATAAGTGGGCATAAGAAAGAAAGTTACATGACATTGCACCATACCTGATAGCTGCAGTCTGGAGAGATGGAGGAGAGAGGCAGTGCGATGTCTTAAGAATTCATCAATTAAGTCATTGATCTCAGTTCAGGGACGACAGTTCATGTTAAAGTCTATAGTTCGTGGTCCAGTATGGGGATAGAAGTTCAGGACACCTAGGTTACCCCGAAAGGTGATTATGATCTTTCCGAGGCCGGCACCCAGAGGTCTTGCGGAAATCTCGGGAGAGCTGGGAGGTTAGTGTGGAGACTCAGCTATAAACACCTGGATCTCCACTGATCCTGGGTGTGAGGGGGGGGCGATCATGGCGGGGTTCCCTGGCACGGGCCCTGGTACAGACAAATGTGGGACTACAAACAAGTCATAGAGTACAGTTACGGGGGTCCGATACCCTACACACATATAGCTGACCCACTGGTGAATTAGATAACAGTTCGAGGTGGGGCCTGGGAGTCTCATTATATCTTATTATGTGAAATTATTGAGACCATGGTGGACCTAGTTATTAATGTTTGGAGGTTCGTTTATTATGCCTGTATAAGATGCCGTTTCATGTTATAATAACAAATGTATATTGGCGTGCTGGAAGTGGGACCACCCCGGCTGTTTGCCTGCTCCTCGTGATGAGTGACTTAGAGTTTATCCAGGCTCACAAACAGGACCCTTGGACTGCTTAGATCCGAGACTTTCGGGATCGCTGTACACCTTTTTTGGGTGTACCGGCTATCAGTCCCATCCCAAGGGCAAGAGAACCAGTTTCGTCCCAGAGCAAATCTGGTTCTCCTAATTTGGGACCAAGGTTGGGTCCTTCATCTGTCATCCATACCAAGAATGTCGGGTTCAAGTACACAAAGGGTTATGCTAGACACATTTCAGCGAGAGGAACCCTGCTCGGTCTGGGTTTTGACTTGCTTTTGGTAAAAAGTTGGTTAGACGGGCTCAAATGACAGTGATCATAATTTCTCATAATGTGAAGAGCCTAAACAGCCCAGGGAATACATTGTATAGCATTGGCAGAATATAATAGAAAACATGTGGACATAGTCATGCTGCAAGAGACACACTTCAGTAACAAAAGCTTCCCTAAATACATGGACAAACATTTCAGACAGTTCTTTCTGTCTTCCGCTAAAGAAAAGAAAAGAGGAGTGGCGATACTCTTCCATAATAGATTCCCATTTGTGGTAGACTTGATTAGGAAGGATAGAGAGGGTAGGTATCTGATACTTGTGGGTACGGTTAATAGTCAACCCATAACGATAGCCATCATCTACGCTCCCTGTGAGCATGACTCCTCTTTCTTTACATCAGTCTTCAATACATTCAATAAAGTAGCAAAAGTATACTTAATAGTCGCTGACAACTTCAACTTAGCCTTGAATCCTAAGCTAGACAGATCAGGCCCTCATAGTTAACAGTAGAGACAACCCAGCCACTCTGGTCAAAGACCTTTGGGAAAACCATCTAGTGGACATTTGGAGGGAGCTCCATCCATTTGAAAGGGATTACACCTTCTCACACCTTCATACTACTTTGTCAGGGTCTCCTAGACCTCCTGCCTAGCCATAGTTCTTTCCTTGTCCACCGGGTGTGCTGCTGCTTTCTGTTTGCTCTGGGTTCCTCTGTCTGTCTGTCTTCTTGTTGCTCCTCTCTCTGACTTATAGTTCTGCTTCCTGTTTGTTCCCTTGCCTTTGTTTTGAGTCAGACTCCTATGCACATGCTTCTGTCTCTGATCCTGATCTGTTCCTGTACCAATCCTGTATCTGATTCTGTTCATAGTAAAGGCCCTTGCTGGTAATCTGGCTTGTCCCTGTTTGTTCCCTGGTCTCAGTCTCTGCTCCCTGGTCTCAGTCCCTGCTCCCAGACCTGTTACTGCTCCCCTGTCCTGTTCCAGTCTCCTCGTTGTCGACCTCTGCTTGTTACCTGACTACGCTATCTGCCGCCTGCCTGGGACCCCTGCTTGTCACCCGACTACGCTATCTGCTGCCTGCCTCGGACCTCTGATTGTGACCCCCTACTACGCTTCTGCTTTTCCGGCCACCGAGATCCTACTCGCCACAGGAGTCTCCCGTGACATACTTATAGCAGAATCGATTACTTCTTCATATCGAGCAGACTGGTCCCGAAGATCTCCCGTGCTGGGATTAATGATATTTCATGGTCAGATGATGCGCCAATTGAGCTAAGGTGCACCCAAATTAAGGTAGACAGACTGGGAGCAAACTGGAAACTAAATTAATCTATCCTGAAAATCCCAGAAATATTTCAATAAGTAAGTAACGAGATAGACCAATTCTTTAGATTAAGTAACGGTAGCGTTTACTCCCAATTGACACTATGGGAAGTGCACAAAGCAACGTTAAGAGGTAAACTGATCAGTATTGCGGCCAAAAGAAAACGAGAGAGGAACTTAAAAATAATAAACTTACAGGCCTAACTGAAAGACCTCTCAAGTAAACATAAACAAGGAGCCAACCCAGATACCCTTAAACAATTTTGAATTAAACTTACTCTTAACCTCCCAGGCGGATAACTCACTGAGTTGGTCAAAAGGGAAGTTTTTCGAGAAAGCAAACAAGCCAGATACCATGCTAGCGGATAAATTAAGGAATAAACACACAAATTAAAACATTCAGGCATTAAGACTAAAATTGAGAGCTACCACAGCTAACCCAAAATTAATAGTAGAGGAATTTAAAAGATTCTACGATGGCTTATATAATGGAGAGAAAGTGGCACATAACGTTAGCACAAAACGAGCTTTGAGGGATTTTCTGACAAACTCAAACCGACCGAGATTGAGCGGTTTGGAGAGAGAAACACCAGGGAAAGATTTCACTTTGGAAGAACTCACACAGGTGATCAAAAACCTAAAGCCCCGGGTCCAGATGGATTCTCAAATCTGTACTACAAAAAATATATCAAACTCCTGGCCCCTTGCCGCCTCCAAATGTTTAACGCAGTGTTGTCGGGGACCCCATTCCCGGAACACATACTCCAAGTTTCCATCTCCTTAATCTATAAACAGGGAAAAGATCCTTTAGACTGTAAAAGTTACAGACCAATTTCCCTAATAAATTCGGACATCAAAATCTACACTGAATTACTAGCCAACAGATTAAGTCACATCCTGCCTAGACTAATCCACCCAGATCAAGTTGCATTTATTAAGGATCGACATGCAGCAGATAACACACGACGAATCATTGATCTGATAGAGATAGCCAATACAAAAAAAATACAGGTTATGGTGCTAAGTCTAGATGCAGAAAAAGCCTTCGACAGGATTCACTGGCCATACTTAGGGGCCACGCTTGGAGCGTTTGGTTTCAGAAATAGGTTAGCACATGTAATACTATCACTGTACACAGGTCCGACCGCAAAGGTGATTCACCAGGGCTTCCCATCAGATCCCTTTAAAATCAAAAGTGGTACGAGACAGGGATGCCCCCTTTTGCCCCTCCTGTTTGCCTTATGCATGGAACCACTAGCGGCCCAGATACATAAAAGCCCAGATATCTCAGGAATAGAAATTAATAACCAAGCACACAAAGTTGCACTGTACGCGGATGACGTCTTCCTAACATTATCTAAACCCCTCACCTCTCTACCAAATCTGTTTGACTTGTTGGGAAAATTCAATAAGATATCAGGCTTTAAGATTAACCAGACAAAATCAGCAGCACTGAATATAAACCTACCAAAGGAGACAGAAACAATTTAGTAGCGTTCAACTTTAATTTTAATTGGCAACACAAAGCTATCAAATACTTAGGGATACACATTACCAAAATATCTACATTTCTGATGGGATACTCCCCATTGTGTCCAAGACAATGTGGAGAATATGCTGACCTGTTACATGTAGAGTTGCCAGGTGTCCATTATTGAACTGTCCTGTATTTGGACACTCTGTCCAGTAAAAAATTAGAGGTAATACTGGACATGTGTATACCAGTATTACCTCTCTGGAGATAGTGACCTGACCAGCTTGGGGGGCCGCGGGATTTCCCCGAGCAGGGAGAGAGTAGGGCTGTTGCTAGGGGGCTAGGCAGCTTCCTCCATCCTGATTGGCTGCATTACCCAGCAGCAGCCAATCAGTTGGAGGTGTCAGGAGCCTGAGGGTGGGGCCAAGGAGAGGAGGGAACAGCATGGAGCAGAGAGAGGTGTGTGTGTGTCTCGAACGTGTCGCACCTTTCGCCATTGTGTCCAGTATTTTTGGAGATGCCACCTAGCAACCCTACAGTAGTTACATATGCTGTGGTCCTGCCCTCGGATCGTCGCGGTATGGGAGAAAATTAGAGATTGGCTACAGAGGATTTTCGACCTCACAATTCCAATGGACCAGTGGCTATTCCTTCTAAATAGACCAACACCGGGCCTAGCCAAAGTAGAAAGTGCAAGAAGAAATATTTTAAAGTACATAAAATAATAAAATGCCCCAAAAAATGGCGACCAGACTGATGCCTTAAAGTGCATTCGTTTGGCATAAAGTATTCATTTGGGTTAGCGAATCTTCAAATATATCGTTCGCCTCAAATATGTTTTCAACGAGTTCTTTCGCTGGAAGACGCCTTTTTGCATGTCATTTTAATGATTTTTTTAATCGCATGCCTTTACAAAACATTACACAATATGGTGTGGCTAATGTGACATGAATTATAGCACGCAGAGTGCTCTTTATATGTTGAGAACAATGATAAATGTGTGTTTGTCGGAAAGGAAAATTGTAAGCAATTAGCCTGGTCTAATTACGCTTGATTGATCATCAGCAGCGAGTAAGCTAAGTTATGAAAATAACAAAGAGTTACAAGGAGAACCTATTGTCCTGGGAATTTGCACTACGGCAAGTATATCTGCGTTTCCAATGAATTTATGCACATGTCAATCCAGATAGAGCATACTTCATACTTAAATTCAAAATCAAATGAGCAGCTTTTTTTTAGTATGAGAGCCTTTGATTGAGCCACCTGTGTTAAACTGGGATATCCTAAAAACCTGACCTGTTTTAGGGGGATTAAGGACTGGAGCTGAGCATCCCTGACTTAGACAGATCACACTTGATGTTTTTTTCTTTCACTGGTAGCACTTATATGACAATTTGAACATACTGTATGTAACACCCCTATCTCCCCCTGGCCAATGGGACAGGGGGTACAGTGAAAATGAGATGGGTATTACCAGTCTCTGTCACTTAAAACAGGTTTGGGGCCTGAATAAAAGTGTGTAGGTGCTCGGTGGTTTACCTGGTTGCATCAACAGGATAGGTTTTCATCTCAGGGTAGATACGGTACAGCAGATCCGAGCCAGCTTATATGAGGAGTATGATGGAATAACTGTACTGGCACCAGGAACTTTTCAACTTGATTTATTATAACAGGGAAAACATTCTTCAGAGGCAATCAAACATTCTTGTGAAACAGGACAGGTTTTAGCATATCCCATAAAAGTTCTTCCAGCTCATAGCACTGAGTCACATAGTGGCTCATCTCTATAAAGAGCCTTTTTCCCTGCTTGGCACAAACCCGCTATCCCAGGGGTGCCCAAACTTCCTGCGCTGCATCCCCCTGCCTGCTCGCCCCGTGTCGTGCCCCCCTATGGCGTCAAATGACGTCTCGAGGTCATGAGATGTCACGTCACCCACGGCGTCATTTGACGCCGCGTCTCCATGGCAACGGGCGTCAAATGACACAGCGGGGTCATGGAGACGATTGGACATGGAAGCCGGGTAAGTGAGCTGTGCCCCCCCCAAAAAAGTCTTGCGCCCCCTAGTTTGCACACCACTGCACTATCCTATAGTCCGGATTCGTCAGCAGCTCACCCAGGCCTCTTCCAAGTCCTGTGATATGGAGACTACTCCCTCATGTAGTATAATTGCTTTGGTTCCTTTTCCTTGGGAGCCCCTAATATTGGGATACTGTCCCAATGCTAAAACAGAAATAAAAGGTGTCCTTACAGGTTAGAGGAACCTGGAGCCCTTCCTGGAATCCTGGATGTTAAAGAGATCCTCTCAAATGGTAAATGGGGTCTGACTACAAAAAGATGGAACCCCACCTTTTATACTCAGGGGGCGTGGCCAACAACCTACCCCAGTAACTGGGCAGAGTATATGTTGCAGAAGAACTACACCTGTCATGTGACCCTTCCAGTAACGTCTAGAAACGGGGCAGGGTCAGACACTGCACTTAACTTAGCAACATATTAGATACTAAAATAGAATAAAACGCCTGCACAGGATTAACCCCCACACTGACTTCAGGAACCAATACTGAATAGAAAGATTTCTAGCAGGTTGCTGTGTGCGTGTGCGTGTGTGTGCGTGTGTGCGCGTCTGTGTGTGTGTGTAACTTATTGTATTGTTTGTTTTCCAAGAAACATATGATAAAGGGCGCACGGCCCGAAACGCGTAGGTGTGCGTTTTCTGGATGACCCAGGGGTGATGTTTGATCCTTTTATTCATTAAAAGGTTGTTTTTGCTACCATTAGCCTCCTCCATGTATTACAGACAGTGCACTGCCTTTTTTCACCTGTTCAACATTAAAAAAAAGGCTCAATTAGGTGGATAAATAGACAACCTCAACCACCAGTATTTCGTTTAGAACTTTGAACATAAGATGGTACTAGATGAAAGTCTACCTGCTGTATTACCTGTAAAGTACTGAACACACCGCTAGCAACGCTTCCAGCTGCAAAATTGGATCAATACTGGTTCTCATATATATGTTTATCAAAGACACAATCCCATCCCAGGTTTTGGCTTGGTATTGCTCCTGGTTTGCCATTTGTAGACCCTTGTACTTCTTTGATCTGGTGCTGTTTTTGGCTTATTGCAGCAGATACACTTTGATACATTTCCCCCTTAAGGTCAAGGTAGCGGACTGAGTTAACATCATTTGCAATTGTGTATGTCTGTTATGAAAGAATACTATAGTGACGCTATGTTGTAAATCTGTCATTTACAGTATTTTTTTTCTCCAACAATATTGGAACACTTTAAGTGGAACACAAGCCAACGTTGTTTAATTAAATATAATATATGCCAGCATCTTAATAATCAAGTCCATGTGACTTGTTGGTAATTGAAACAGAATGAAGGGAAGTATATGGTAATTTAAAGATTTGGCGACATGAAGCAACTATAGACTGCAACATTTGCAGCTAAGAGCTGCTTTGTAATCCTATAGTGCTGCAGCATGGCCAGTAAAAGCAGAACATATAAAATAGAACCCCACAGGAAGATAATCGACGGAATTGTTTTTATTGATCTACACTGGTTTGACTAAGTGTTGCAGGCAGGGTTGCCACGACTACGGCCACGTGGCTACAGGTTTACCCAAAAAATCTTGACATCATCGGCATCTCCCCCTGCAAATCCCGGGAACCTGGCTCCGCGGCGTCACATGGCGCCGCGTTGCCATGAGGACAGGAATATACGTGACGTTGCGGTGTTGCGTTGCCATGACAACGGGGCACTATGTGACGCCACACGGCGTCACGTTGCCATGACGACGTACGCCACGCGACGACTTGGCGCCATAAGGCGTCACGCTGTCATGGCAACGCGCTCCATTTGGGGTTGCAGATCCATGCTGACTGGACTTTGCAGGGGCAGATGCTGGGGGATGCTGCCGCTGAAGGTAAGAGAAATAAATATATAAAGTAAATACATGTAAAAAAAATGGAATTGCAAAAAGTTTCCAGGTTAGCCTTCAATAGAAGGTGGCAACCCTGGTTACAGGGGATCTATTTGTTACCATTACACCCAGACGCATCAGATGTATTTGTTTTGATTAAAGTGGTGATTTCAACAGTGTACGGGAGTCATATTTGGCAAAGATGATAACTTAGAAACGTAATTGAGAATGTTTCAGATTTTGTTCTTCTAATAACAAAGCCTCTCTGTTTTGGGCTCTAGTTTAAACCTAGGGGTAGAATTTTTAAAGGGCGTTTTCAGTTGGTTTTCATACCACAGAATTGGGTTTGTGTATATTCGCCATTGGTAAGGGCCTAAGGCGTATGTGATGGCAAGCATGATCAGTCATATGTTTAACTTAACGTCAACAACTATTGATTTTGTATTCTTTAAGTGGACATAGGTCAATAATACGTAAACAAGATAAGTGAAATCAGGTTCTTGGTACAGTATTTGATTTTGTACAAAATAAGGACATGTCTGGTCTTTTAATTGTGTGTGTGTGCGTGTGTGTATATATATATATATACCGTTCTGCAGTCTGGTAATCAGGAGACAGCACTCAGTGAGTAGTTCATCAAAGTCAGTGTATTAATATCAGAGATGTATTATCTATATGGGACACGTACCAATAGCTTACCAGTTCCTACATGAGTGCCATTAAAATTCCTGACATTATTGAAATTTCTGGTTTCTCTGGAGTCAAGAGCATGCCATTGGTAAACTTGGAGGGGAGTTGTTCAGTTTTGTATTATTAATATAATAATAATAATTTTTACAAAATGTAGCCTATAATAGTAATAATCCCTGAAGGACAATGCGCAGGTACGTCAATTCCTCCACCCTGTGCATTCATTAATGGGCAGGTAAAGCCCTATTCTCTAGGAATGATTACTTTATTATAAGCTAAACAGGAAGGCATTAATGCTGCCTCCTGATTGGTCAAATTTCCAGGCACTAATAATCAGTAACAGCCATAATTTGCCACACCTCGACATATTTTGTAATAAACTCACCGCTCAATGTTCGGAGGAGTAAGGGGTGGGAAGGAGTCTCTCCGAGGAGACGTAGTGTGTGTCCTTGGTAGAGCATTGGGGATCTTCGGCGTGCCATCGGTAGACCAGTTGATGAACCAATCTACGAATTTGTAATGAATACTGATTTTTACAGTATTGTGAATTTCAGTAGTTTTCTACTAATGCAAAATATCTTAATCTCTTGTGTTTATTCTAAGCCCTGATCACTGCAGCTTTGAAATTACTGTTGCATTTTTTCCATATTTTAAAATTGGTCCCTAAACAAAAGGAGTATGTATTGAATATTGTGTGCTGGTTGCAACGGTGCTATGCATAATTATGCTTAGCTGTTCTAGTTTTACTTTTTGAATCCACTTTCATTTTATTCTCAGTCATGATACATGAGATCTGGGCTGTAATTGGAAAGGCTCATCGTAAGTGAGAATAGTGCCTATGTGCTTGTGTCTAGAGATGACCACTAACAGATTTGGGGTGCATACAGTATTTTGATTCTGTTGATGTTGGAGGACAAGCCAGGGTCATGGGATCACTACAGTAACTCCAATCCCTGGTACATTCTGGCACCGAAATGGTTATCATTTTTTTTTTGCACTGATAAAGTAGAACTAATCTTTTAAAGTATGTACTGCACATTAATGGCGCTATATCAATAAAGACATACAATACAAGTATAAAATAGTTCAGATATTAAACTACAGTAATTGTGTTGGGTTGGTTTGTGTGTTGTGCTGCCAGGCAGCAGTGGTCTGCCTGCAGAGTTTAATACCCCCTGCTGGTCCTGAAATGAAGCTTACAATGAGCAGGCAATAGATGAACATTTAATTGGTCACTTTATTTACGGTATGTATGAAATTGAACAGAGTTTACCCCTTAAAAGTGCAAGAGGTTAAAACATAATTCAGTCATTCAGTTGTCCATATCATTAAAAGGAGACTACCAATTTCTTAAGTCATTTAGCTACCAATTAACTTTATCCAGAGGTATACTACAGATTTAAAAAAAAGTCTTCATATGTATATATATATTAAAGTAGATTTAACCAGCTTTAATGTTGATTATATCTCATCTGGAAGTGAATAAATCATATTTGAAGTAAATACTGTGTAAATGGAAAATGACAATTATTGCTTAATTTCCAGCATTTAGGGTCAAGTCTTAGCAGGGTCAAGTCTTATCAGGGTCAAGTCTTATCAGGGTCAAGTCTTATCAGGGTCAAGTCTTATCAGGGTCAAATCTTATCAAGGTCAAGTCTTATTGATCTACCCTTGCAAGTTTTATTTTTTTACTGACTGTCGAGCGAGGCAGGGGGACATTGTTGGTAGTAAGGTAGGATCCATTCTTCATGTAACCTAACTGTTCCTAGCTTATTTTCATTCTGCACCATGCTCTGCTTTCAAGCAGACCCGATGAACTGTTTAACCTAATTACCATCACAAGGATTTATTCAACTCTCAACTGTGGAAGCAACGGCTTCATTTAACAGATCTGCATTTCAACAAATCGGGGTATTCTGACATCATTATTTCCCTAGCTCCTTGTCAAAACTTCTTCGTGCATAAAGATGTTTTTTTCCCCCCCATTTTCATTTTCTTTTATTCTCAAGTTAATGAATTGTATTCAACAAGAAAATATGAGTGAGTTCTATTTGTAATTGGGCATTTCAAACGGAAAATGGGATGCCTGGAGCCTGAAATAATGCTAGAACAAATACTACCGGTTTTGCCCGATTCTAAGGCGACATTGTTTTCAATAAAGTTAAGTTGAAAAGTACATACTCGCCTCATAATCCGGTCCCGCCCACTTTGCGAGCCAATCAGCAGTCGGTTGTAGGAGGGTAAAATGGCGGAAGCTCCACATTAGAGACCCGATGAAGCCATGTTGCTTGTGGCAGGAAGCACAAACCGAGAGAGACAGACATAGAGACAGAGCGAGACACAGAGAGTGTGTGTGTGTGTGTGTGTGTGTGTGTGTGTGTGTGTGTGTGTGTGTGTGTGTGTGTGTGTGTGTGTGTGTGTGTGTGTGTGTGTGTATGTAAACTTTTTTCTTTCCAGCTACTACTGACATTAGGGGGGTTGCTTTATATTCAGGGTTGCCCTATAATCGGGCAAATACGGTATTTGCTTCATTTGTTCTTGTCATGGCATCTCACAGTGGCATATTGAGGACTCTTCCCATTGAGCAAACAGTATGTGATTAAGAATATGGCCAAGTGGGGCCACCATATACATTTTCACCCCTACATGATGGGTTTGCATTAAAATATTTTTTGGTCAGGTTCACAGACTTGAGTATCCTGGTAGCTGCAGGTCACTTACGAAGCTCTATTTGTAAATTCCAATAGCAACGTGTGTTTTTTTTCTAATCCACAGGCATTGTTAGGCTGCGCTTATAATGCCGGCGACGCGACGTCCCTTCAAAACAATTGTATTGATGCTGTCGCGTGCACTAGTGGACGCGGCGTGACGGCGCTAACAAAATCCTTGTAGTCACTATCATTTGATTTTGCATATGAAACATGCTCTAATGAGGGGATATCCTTGGGGAAGCCCAGCATGAAGATGCTGAGTTTCTTAGTGCCCTTCCAGGATTTCACACCTCCAACAACAATAAAAAGGTGTAGAGCAGGAGAGTTCTTATCAAAGTACAATCACTCAACTGTATAGCACACACACATACACACACATACACACACACACACACATACTCATACACCTATTTACATTTCTTCAGCCTTGTTACTCTCACAGACTTTTGTTTGGTTTCAAAACTCATTCATTCTTTTTCCTGTCTCGTCGGGTAACACCCAGCATGCATCTCTCCGTACTACTTTGTGTTGTCTGAAGCTTCTGAATTATCTTTGCATTTAAGGAAGGGTGACCATATTTGTCTTGGGTAAAATCGGGACAAATGTCACGCGTGTGCAGTTGCGAGCGCCGACTGCCCATGCACGAACGATGAGCGCCGACTGCTCAAGCGTGATGAGCGCGACTGCACATGCACGAACTATGAGCGCCGACTGCGCATGCACGAACGATGAGCGCCGACTGCGCATGCACGAACGATGAGCGCCGACTGCGCGTGCACGAACGATGAGCGCCGACTGCGCGTGCACGAACGATAAGCGCCGACTGCACATGCACGAACGATGAGTGCCGACTGTGCATGCATGAACCATGAGCGCCGATTGCGCAAGCGCGATGAGCGCCAACTGCACATGCACGAACGATGAGTGCCAACAGCGCAAGCGTGATGAGCGCCGACTGCGCATGCACGAACGATGAGCGACGACTGCGCAAGCGTGATGAGCGACTACTGCACATGCACGAATGATGAGCGCCGACTGCACATGCACGAACGATGAGCGCCGACTGCACATGCACGAATTATGAGCACCGACTGCGCAAGCGTGATGAGCGACGACTGCACATGCACGAACAATGAGCGCCGACTGCGCAAGCGTGGTGAGCCTTGACTGCGCATGCATGAACGATGAGCGCCAACTGCACATGCACGAACGATGAGCGCCGACTGCACATGCACGAATTATGAGCACCGACTGCGCAAGCGTGATGAGCGACGACTGCACATGCACGAACAATGAGCGCCGACTGCGCAAGCGTGGTGAGCCCTGACTGCGCATGCATGAACGATGAGCGCTGACTGCGCAAGCGCGATGAGCGCCGACTGTGCATGCACGAATGATGAGCGCCGACTGTGCATGCACGAATGATGAGCGCCGACTGTGCATGCATGAACGATGAGCGCCAACTGCACATGCACGAACGATGAGCGCCGACTGCACATGCATGAACGATGAGCGCCGACCGCACATGCACGAACGATGAGCGCTTGCTGGGTGCGTATGCGCGGCCATCAAGAACCGATCACGCATGCGGGGCCAGCGCAGATAAACACCAGGACAGTGGCCAGAAAAGTCGTGACCTGGGATAAACGGCTAAACCGGGATGTCTGGTCACCCTAATTTAGGGTCCAAGTTTTACATCCATACGTGAGCACGGGCAGAAGGCACTAGTCAAAAACTTTCCTCATGAAGAACAGTAGAATGTTACCTTAAAAGGGAATATGTATATATTATATGTAATAAGCTGTGTTTAAGGCAAACGCCAAAAGCGCTGTGTCAATTATCTAGGATTGCACATGATGGGAGTTATTTATTGTACTGCAATAGTGCCGATTGGGACATTATCATACAGAAAATGCCATAGAAGTCAATGGCAGTTTCCGTGTGATAGTGCCCTGCTGTGCACTATCACCGTTTACTAAATAACCCCCTCATGTGCTACTTTAATTAAATTAATGCAGTTACTCGTGGTTGGTTGGTGACCATGGTATAACGTTTCTGGAGATTTCACAAGTTAGGTAAAGAGAATAAAAATTGAACTAATGTCGATTTATTTTGAAAAAGAGGCTGAAATAAAATACGTGATCCTCACTGTCGAACTGAGCATTTAAATACCATAATTCAAACAATTTTTTAATGTAAGTCTAGAATATGTGCTTAAAATGTTAGTCAAATTATCACATACGATGATGCTGACTGAGCTCCACTACCATAAACTTCGGGGTTACCAAGGAGACCCATAGAATAGGTAACATTATAAAATGATTAACCACAAACTCTTGGCCCACTGCTCTGCGTTTTAGTTCTACGCCAGGCCTGGCACAGGCTGCATTAAGCTGCAAAAAACATCACAGCATTCATTAGATGTTTCATATTGTATTTCAATGGGCTGCAGTTTGGAAACTGTGCAGGGTCTCGTCATCTTTATTCAGAGTTAATGGTTACTGTTTCTAATGTATTTTCACAAGTTTTCAAGTGTAATAACTCTCTAACATATATAATATTATATATATATATATATATATATATATATATATATATATATATATATATATATATATATATAAAATGTTATATAACATTACCCCTTAACTACCTTCTGAAAATGGTAATGAATAAGCAGGGTCTCAAAAATATTAAAAGCAGCTGTTTTTGTCATACTTTCTTTAGAAAGCAAGTATTAAATGTTTTATTCCGAACGTCCGCCAACCCATTAATACTATTGTGCAGTAGTAGGCTAGGCCCATTTAGTTACGTTATTAAATATCATTACATATAGATGTAAAATATGCAAAGCCAGGCAGAGATTTGCAGACTTCTAATTTTTTTAAATGGCAAAAAGTCTTTAAAACACAAACCTATGTCTTTGTTGTGCTGCGAGAGAAAAGGGGCACCGCATAAAATATTAAAAAGGGGCTTGTGAAAAGCTTAATTATGAAACATGTCATTTAAGATAGCGGTACTTTAAAATTACAGAATTTTGGGGCTGTTTTTATATGAACCAGATCCTTCTTAAATCCTCTTTTAATATAAGTTTATAGGAAGTATTTGGTGTTCTTATATGTACAGTATTTGCTAATCAAAACGTTAAGAGTTGTTCTGTATAGCGGGATATCTGTACGACCATTTATTTTGGAACCGGGTTTAATCATAAAAAAAAGAAGGGGATAATGTAAAGTTAAGAATAAGCTTACAAGAACAGATTAGACTGACTCGACACGCTAACGTAATGTGCAGGACATGGCAAGGACACAAAAGGTTTAGTGGATGTATTTGTTTATGGGATTATCATTGTTCACAGGTCCAGTGCTGAAAGTTTGACGCACAAGAAGTTTGTTTGTTTGTTGTATCAGTGTTATTAGTGCAGGGTGTCGGACTCTAGGATTTGTGTTAGTGACAGAAATATCTTGGCGAATGCATTGCTCTGAGTCCTGGGGATATGAGAGAGCAGAAGACACTATTATGCACTCACCTAGATAATACACTTTTATATGACAAGATATCACACTGGAAAGCAGTGGATGTAGATAGAGCACAGCTCCAGACACCCTGCAATGTCAAGCAGGAAAAACAAACCAGGCCACTCCGCAGTAGTATAAAATTAGTTCTGTATTGATGCCAGCTTAACACATACAGGGAACAAAAATAGGACAAATAGAACGCACCTACGCGTTTCGTACAGGGTACTTTATCAACTTGATAAACAGGGTACTTTACCTTGATAAAGTACCCTGTACGAAACGCGTAGGTGCGTTCTATTTGTCCTATTTTTGTTCCCTGTATGTGTTAAGCTGGCATCAATACAGAACTAATTTTATACTACTGCGGAGTGGCCTGGTTTGTTTTTCCTGCTTGACATTGCAGGGTGTCTGGAGCTGTGCTCTATCTACATCCACTGCTTTCCTGTATCTACTCACGGATGGACTGCACGCTATAGATCCTGAGAGTTCCCCCTGGAGCAGGTAAAGTGCCAATGTGCCTTATTTAAATCCTGCTGCTCATGGACATTGTTCCTTACTGTTTGGGTGATTATTGTGTACATCCCTGTGGTTGTCTCAACTGACTCCACCAGTCACTTCCCCTACAGTAATTATGCAGTTTATTGCGTTTAATTGAGGGGCACTCCATCATCACCGGACCACCATATCAAATGGTCTCAATATACTACTGTATATGTCTTATGAAGATACCTGCCCAAATTTGAGCACCACACACACCACGTTTCCCAAGATATCACACTGAAAGTTTTTGCCCATATACTTCTCTGGATTCTTTTACCATTTGTTGCGTCATTTAAAGCTGCAGTTCAGGCAATATCCTGCATGTGTGTTTTATTTAATAAATCAGTTCTGTAGTAAGAAAAAATACTTTTAGCATTTTCTGTTTGTAAAACAACAACTTTGAAAGACCAATTTTCTTGTATTCTATTTTAACAAGCATGCTTGTTCATATAGCAACGATTTACATTCCCCATATTTAAAGATGTCGCCAAACTTTGCCGATCAATAGACGGAGAACGAATTGACCGGCAGCTATGCAGTTCTTTAGGTAATTAGAGATTGCCCACATGAAACTATTGAAGTAAAACAAAAAAAAAAAAAAAAAGAACTGCAGCTTTGATATACGTCGAGTATATTTTCAAATTCAATCCGTACTCTGAATGAAGCTCTGAGTGCTGAGGTTCTTTGTGAGTTAGTAGCGCATTAAGAAACAAATTGATATAAATAAAATATGGCAGCTCACTGGCTATATTAAAAAATGCATTCAGTTTTGTTTGGCTCTAAATAATATAATATTTAACAGTAAAGTGGTCAAATTCTAACATGTTTATCAAATCAAGTAAAAATTGTGTGTAAATGTGTTTCTTCTTGGGACTGAAGAAGTTGGTCTGCAGGCTAATTTGCAATTCACTGCTTTTTCATGGAAATTTATAATAATAATAATTATTATTATTATTATCATCAGAATGTATTTATACACACCATATTCTGCAGTGTAGTGGACATTAAAGACAATAACACGGACACACACCGAAATATTGCAACGTTAACATAAACAGGTTAAAAAGGTAAAGTTCCTGCTCCAATACATTTTCAATCAAAATGACATTATTTTTTGTTAACCCTTTTTTGATTGCAGTTGTTGACTATTTTTAATAAGTTTGCTCTGTGGACAAATGCACATCACAATTATTCCGCTAAACAGGATAAAAAATAAAAAGAATGCTAAATGTTTATTATTTCTTGGAGGGACTTGTGCTTTTAGGGGGAGATTCACTAAAGTCCATTGCAGGGTATCACATCCGAGATTGGGTGTGTTACCCCTCAACAGACCTCAGAGAATCTCCTTCTAAATCCTTTGGAGCTGTGGAAGACTATACCAGGTGTACAACTGAAAGAGATTATCCAGATCATGGTAGTTTATTCTAAGTCAATGGTTACATTAATAGAAGAATTACATGCAACTTATCATTAAATAAAACTGAATTGCTACTGGTTTGAAGACCTGGGGTTTATTCGGTACACTGAATAACTGCTGGTGATGGCTAATGACTTTGGCAGTTTTTATGATGAACCTCCTCTGAGGCATAGCTATTTTATTTAAAAATTATGATATGTACAACCTGTAGGCATGGTAGTACTGTGGCACCAGTCACTTATTCTGTGTTGGTGGATGGAGATCCTGAATATGACCATCTAGAATTCTGGGCATTTAAAGTTTCAATGTTACGTGTAATAACTAGAGGCGACAAGGACTTGTTATTTCAATTCTCCATTCACACAAACCAGATGTGTCATTTTACGAATATAGCTCCAGGTCAGCACGCTGTTCATTCTCCAAAGAGAAAACCAGGAGTCTTATGAAAAGAAGGCTTGTATTAAAGGCGCAGTTTCATTCATTCCCTTATTTTCCCAATACACGTTTTCCCTTTGAATCCTTGAAACACCTTATACATCAATCATTGTATAATTCTCCAGTATCTAAATGGTGTCTATTATGGGCTTTTTCATGGCATGTTTTATAACTCAACTATTGTCACTGCAGCATTGGAATCAACATATTCTTTCCTCTTAACTAGACCCTTGTTGCTCCTCTAGAACATTCTGGGGTAGAAGATTCTTTTTTACATACTTAATTTAAATACATTGTTTTACAATGTAGTCATTCCCATTACCCAATTTTAAAGCGGCATTCCAAGTGGCCGTTTCCCCCCCATTTTTGTTTCTTTTTGTCCATTTGATGAAAGCAGCGGGTCTCCGGAGCTGACCCCCTGCTTCCCGAGATACCTCCGGAGGGGGTGCCAGTAGCTGCTCCGGCTCACTAGCTGGGTTCATGTAATGGCAGATTTTCGAAGCTCCTGCATCCTGCTGGCCAATAGGCAGTCATAACGTCATCCGGTGCGGCTTCCTATAAGCCCACGTGACGCAAGGGCTTTACATTTTGCAGAGATACCCCCTTCGGAGGTAAGTATCTTGGGAAACGGGGTTCCCGAAGCTGAAATTAATGGGGTTCAGCTCCATAGACCCCCTGCTTCAATGCTATAAAACAAAATGGAAAAAAAAAAGTCCGCTTGGATTGATGCACAGTTTTCTTGTGTGTGCAACTCTTGGTTGCAGTATTGCAAGCTTGTTGTGATAATGAACACTGTTTATTATGTGATGATACTGAATATCAGTTATGTGAGGGATTCAGTGCCAGCACCAGCGGCCTGTGACATTTTGGGACCCACTTGTCTTCCTGTTCTTCTAGTGGTGGAAAATATACAGTAATTACTCCCTAGAGGTTATGTTTAGAATGACAGCTATACAAGAAAAATGTTATCGCAGGCACAATATCCTACATAAACTTGACCCAGTGCTATTGGCATTTTGAAGTGGTGTGTCAGGCAGAAGTTGCACTTTCAATCATATTCATACTGTTAATTGGAGCGGCCTGGCATATTGTGCTGCATTGTATTACAATATGCTTCTATTCAGTGGCTAGCAGCTTGCTTTTGTAGCCTGATTAAAAGATGGGATTAGTTCCATGAATAGAGCTTTAATACTAGTCTGGGTCTGACCTTCTTTGTGCCAGCTGTAAGCATGGAGTATGCTCAGCCTCACACTTCCTAGTCAACCTAAAAAAAAAACTTACTGAGCTCAATTACTGTGAACTATCTACCACTGCACAGAGCTTCCCAGTGGGTTTGCAGTGGTGGCCTCAACACCTTAAACAGTAGAGCGTTGTTAGGAAGACTTAGAGCCAGATGTCTGTGGCACTTATAGCCCTTGATTTCTAGGGGTTCTGCAACATAATGCTTTTGCAGAGATGTATAAAACCATATCTTGTTGGTTGAGCTTGAGGACTGAAGTTTGGCTGCACTGATATAAATCATTGTATGGCCACGTGATTCAAGGTCACCCAGCAGACTTACGGCATCTATCCCATTATACTAGAAGCATTTCTGTATTTTGGACAGAACTGTTTTTTGTGTGAAGAACATCTAGATATTTTTCACGTTGCGATGTCTTTAATAACTGGCTCAGCATGAAACTACTTAATTGACTCTTAAAAACTCAAAAGTATTTTTCAGATGTAAACATTTCCTGCTACACCATGACCCGCATTATCTGCCTGTAGGTTTCAGCAAGCATGGCAGCATTAGGCTGGGGCCATGTCCGCACGCTGAGCGAACTGACTGCCTTAAGGCAGTGTTCGCGTCCATGCGGCGTGCGGGCGGGAGGGGGCGTGCGTTGTGCAAGAAATCAGTTCAAACTGATTTCTTGGCGCGACAGGCCGGTCACGTGAGCGGTTCGCCCAATGAGGGCGAACCAGCTCCGTGACGTCACTGGCACGCCCCTAGACACGCCCACGGACGGCGTACGTACCATGGCCGAAAAACGCACCCGCTTCAAGCGGGTGACGTCACGACCGCCACGCCGCCGCACGGGCGAAGGAACCATGGCCCCAGCCTTTGAAGCTAGATATTGCTGTGCTTCTATAGTTACTTTTAGTATGTCACATGACAGGCAGACAGTTATGTAACTTGTACTGCCCAGAATAATGTGTGCAAAGTCTATGGCAGCAGGCAGAAAAAGTTTGTATATTAATAATACATGTAGACAGTTAAAACAGCCACTGTAGATAAGTGGCTGAGTATGTAAACGAGCAGTGGTTCTATTGTGAACCCGCTGCTACAAAATATTTCTTCCGTTAACCCCGAATGAATAAGTCTTATTGCCTTGCCCACTCAAACAAAACTGTGTGGTGTCGAACCCAGGCTGTGTAGTGTCCTGAGCTTGTGGGGGGAGCACACGCTTACTAAGGTCCCAAACTGCATCTCAGTGTGTGCAGACAGTGGTCTAGCTGTCAATCACTGCGGGAGTTTCCAAAATCATACCCACAATGCCTTGCCGCTGTGGACGCAGAGCATTGTGGTTGGAACAACTTTGGAAGCTCGTTCTGTCTTTAACATCTACACCACCACGCTAAGGTGCAGTTTTGGACCTTACTAAGTGCACAGTCCCCACACGTGCTCAGGAACCCACTATTACCTGGGATCTGCCATTACATATTTTGGAGACGAACACTTGGATACAACAATCATCCCTTGGGATTACCGAACCCCCTGTTTGGAATCAATATAATAGAGTATTACCTAAATAGCAGAACTGTAACACCAGGTTGTTCCTGTGCACAATAAACATAGCAATACTAATCTACTGTACACACGAGGCAAGAATCCCTTCTTTCCTAAATTGTGTTGATCTGTAAAGAAATGTCTCAAAGTCAGAAATTGCTGCAAGCACTCACAATGCTTCGGTAAGCCTGGTGGTAATCAGTATGCAACAAGATCCAGCACTCTCATTAAAATTGATGCAAGCGCACACTGCTGGAATCAAAACTGCTCTGTTTCTTGACAGTGACATTTTTCAAATTAAAACAGGTATTTAGTACAATCAAAGTTCATGAGAATGGGAGTAATGGTGTGCTAAAGTTTAGCTGCCTTTTGCGGATCTGGGCTATAGTCTTTAAACTGTTTATGCTAAATTAGGCTGCGTCTCCCGTACCGCTGACCGCACTCATGCTTGAGAGCGATGACATCACCAACTCTCCAAGCATGAGCGTTCGGCTGTCCGGCAACTTTTTTGGTAAGCGCGAGCGGGGGGCCGTGGGCGTGGCTGAGCAGTGACTGGTGCTGATTGGCTGAGGAGGTGATGACCCTTCAGCGCGCTTCAAACACAATTTTATCTGTCTCGGCAAGCACCTAGTGCCCGCGAGCTTATGGGCGTGCTCGCACTGCGTGAGCGTGGCTGGACAGATTAAAATTGATTGTGCCGACTACGATAAGTGACAAACACAGTCAGCGGCAGCGTGGAAGCAGCCTAAGGGGTAGATTCACAGAGCTCCATTAAAGCTGGGCTACTAATGTCCACTAGTCTCCCTGAGTTTAATGGGTATCCACAAGGCTAAATATATGCAGAAACAACGTCCGTAAGGGATCTCATTAGAATAGACTTAATGCAGTGTTACACTAGCACTGCCGTGCATTATTAGCTTCAAATAACATGGCTTTCCCAAAGAGGCGTTACTGCCATCAGGACCCTGGAGAGGCGTTTAAATCAAGTAAGAAATGAGAAGACAGGAGAGGAAAAGAATAGGGTCATGATGTAAGTAACGCCACCTTTGGGTAAGGCTTAATGCCTACGTTAAATCCCTGCGGTAAGTATAACAGAGCTCTTGTTAGGCCGCGGGCATGGTCAGCGCTTAGACGCTGAGCCACGCTCACGCTTGCCAGTGAGCCCCTGCAGCCGCAATGAGAGCGGCTTTAGCAGGGGCTCGCTCACGCTTCTGCAGGCGTAGCCGACAATTTTTTTTTAGTTTAAGCACTCACGGTAGTGTAGGGCCAGTCACGTGAGCGGTTCGCCCCAATGAGGGCAAACCAGCTCTGTAACGTCACTAAACCATACCATACTTTGTCACTGATTATAGTGATCAGGCAGGTGCCATTAGATCCATTATTCGTAAACACTGGGGCACCTTAGCCCTGGATCCGTTGATGCAGAACATGGTATCTTCAGGTCCACGGGTGGTGTTTCGTAAAGCAGCTACCATAGGAAATAAATTATCTCCGAGTATTCTTCGTCCTTTAAAGTCAAATAGGAACCCCCTTTCCCTGTTTCCCAAACTTTTAGGCTCATACAAATGTGGACGATGCACGATATGTCCGAATATGATTAAAACAACTCATTTTTCAGATAGAGATGGAACACGCAGGTTCAAAATTCAATCTTATATCTCACGTCAGACAGATTTTGTCATTTATCTTTTGATGTGTAAATGTAACAAACAATATGTGGGCCTTACAAGTAGACTTCTGAAGGTACGTGTTTTAGAACACTTGAGGCGCATACGAAATAAAGATTTGTTGCATCCAGTATCTCATCATTTCAATACTTGCCCATTGGGTTCAATTGGATCACTACAGTGTGTGGGGTTGGAACATATTTCTTTACCCCAAAGAGGTGGTGATCGTATTAAAATATTACATCAGCGTGAAGCACATTGGATCTTCACGCTGAAAACATTGCAATCCAATGGGCTAAATATTGAATGGGACCTGCGTTGTTTCCTTTGATGTATTTTTTCGATTCTGTTGTGATACACCATGAGAAAATCCCTTTTTTTAAACAGTTGTGGTAATATTTGAGATTTATTAGTATGTCACAGCCTGGTTCATTTTCTGTTTTTTATTTTCTGTCTTTTATTTATTTTTTATTATTTTTTGTTTTTTCTGTTTAGGTTCCTCCCCAGTCCCCTCCCCCCCCTTTCCCTCCCCTTCCCCCTCTTTCATCCCCCCTTCCCCCCTTACCCCCCCCCCATCTCTCCTCTCCTCCCTCCTCCCCTCCTTCTCCCCTTTTCTAATCATAAGGATCTATTTACCCATTCATTTAATCAATTATTATTGTACTGTTTAGAATGTCATTTTTGACACTAAGAGTCAAAATAACAAGATCTTATATTAGACCTTGTCATTATTAAGGGGGTTAAATCTATTAATGATCCTTAGAGTTATACATCTTTTGATCTGTTGCATACAGTGTTTTATATGTGTGTTCATATGATAATTAACCATAACAGAGAGTATTACTCCTGTGATATATTAGTGCAGTACATTTTCCCACATCATTATGCTAAGATAATTAGGGCTTATGTCCATTTACTGTTTAATAATCAATGATGGGACTATGATTTAACAGCACCATGATAATCAATTGAAATAGTGGTAAAACATGTGTTAACATTGTTTTAAACCTGTTTTTCGTGGGCTTTTTTTTATTATAAATGTGCAGGCTCAGACCACAGCTCCCCTCTCCCAGAAGAGCGCTATTCTGAGCGTGAAACGCGTTGAGAGGGAGACTGTGGTGTAGCCTGTGTTCAACGGTATCCTTTGTGCATTCAATAAAGTATCTTTATTCAAACCGGAAATGGCTCCGATCTAGTCACTGGCTGTGGCGCCAGACCTTTCTCTCTGCCAGCTGTAACGTCACTAGCCCGCCCCAAATACGCCCCCGTATGGCGCGCGTAGTAAGGCCACTTTCCCTCAGCCACCGCACAGCTGGAGTCTCTATGGACTCAGCCTTAGAGGAAACGTCTCTTTTGCATATCATTAGCACTAAAGTCCATTATAGTAAAGCATGGGCTCGTTTCGGCTGAAAACAGCACTTAGCGCATCGTTAGTGAGCTTTGAAGATCCCCGTTAGCACTTAACGAACCGTTAACTGAAGTTAACATCATGTTAACTCATTAGGGGCTCTCTGTGGATCTCCCCCTAAGTGAGCTGGATAAAATAGACTACGGGGTGCTCAACTCCAGTCCTCAAGACCCCACAACAGTTCAGGTGTAGCCAGGTATCCCCATGGCTACTAATCTGCCCTGCCTAACACATAAGCCCTGGTACCAGCGCAAGCAATGTTAGGGTTAAATCCATGCTCCTTGCTGCAGCAGTAAACAACTTCCTTGAGTGACAGGGGGTGGGCCTAAAGCATGGGTAATGCCCTATTAAGGACTCAGACCTAGGACCCTCCCCTGGATACAAGAGGGGCTGCAACCTAAATTTAGCTCTCTCTGTGCAGAGCTGGAAATGTGGAGCCAGGGCTCTGGTTCACCTTCCTTCCCCTCCCTCAGGGGAGTGGGATCAGCTACCCCATACTCCACCAGGGAGCATGGGAGTCAAGGATAGACCTTTGGGGCCTGAAGCTCCGGCGGTTGAGTCCAGGGACCAAAGCAAAGAGTATGCTGATATGTATGCTGTGTACTGCTGTAATTGCTGCAATAAAGAACCGTTCCTGTTTTATACTCTTGCCTGAGGCTGCAGTTTCTTCAGGGAGGGAGTGAGTGCTTTCCACAGGGGACAGCACCTATTCCTATAGGCCCTGTGGGAATGGAGGCGCTGCAACACCGAGTGAAAAGCTGTGAAGATCCCTAAAAGCCTGTCCTGATTATCCCCAAACAACATCGGCGAATGCTCAGAGCCTCCTGTGAGCCATACAGGTAGCACCATCACCAGGTAACCGCAGGAAATCTCCCTTAGTGTGGGGGAACATGGGTTGCACAAGTTTTAAGGATATCCTAGCTTCACAGCACTGGTTGCTCAGTCTTTGACTGAGCAACTGATTGAGCCACTTGTGCTGAAGCTGGGATATCCTTATACCCTGACCTGTTGGGGGTTCTTGGAGGCTGGAATTGAGCACCACTGAAATAGACCATCCTCGTATCCACGGTTTTGGTGCACAGGGGAAGATATCTTCTGATATCACTTGTCGTGGAGACCTGGTAGAGATTCCATGTGGCGCTATCTCACGTGACTCGGTTAGCTGTCTTTACCCGGCCAGAATGGACTCCTTTCATTTGGCAGTGCTCAGGAACACATTGTGTAGGTGAAGAATGTGAAAGTTATGAAACGTGCTAAAAAAAAATGGAAAAACCGAAGCGTCAGGCCCTCTTTCAGTGACAGAATACCAGCTATGAAATAGTAGACAGGTACACAAAGCGCGCACACATGTAAACCCGAATTATCGAAACTATCGTTTACTTAAAAATAATACTAAATTATTTTACAACCTATCCCCTGATAGTATCAGCAACTACATCTGATGTTCAGCTGGTCTTTTTTACTAGATTCAGCTGGCAGAGTCCCTGGGCAATTACTTGGCTTATTCATGCATACGTTAGGCCAGATGTTTTCACAGAGAAGGTCAGTCAGACAAATTTCTTCATTATACAGGAGAATTTTGCAATCGCATTAACTCTGTATGGCTGTAAGTCAGAGTAGAGCTGGGGGTAGGTGTAGCATTGTAGATAAGGCTGCAGTCCCTATAACAATGTTTTTAAAGAAAGGTGGGAACACTTTAAAGTATTCGAAAAAGGTTTAGACGAATCCTCTTCTATTTTGTATTTTTTCAAAATGTACAGTAGGTACGTCTTTAGTACTACACTGTATTGTATTGTATGTCTTTATTTATATAGCGCCAAAAGTGTACTCAGCGCTTCACAAAGGGAATTTTAAAAATACAATAAGTGCAGCAAAAATCAGACAATGGGAAAGGAAATCCCTGCTCCGAAGAGCTTACAATCTAAGAGGTTTGAGGGGAAACTTACAGAGACAGCAGGTGAGGGAATAAGTGCTGTAAAATAAGACAGGTTAAGGATCATTGCAGGCAGCGTTAAAGGTTTGTTGCATAATAAATAACAGCATCCCCTAAGCATATTCCTTTTTTATTAAGATTAACCAAACTCAACATGAATTAATGTTAATTTCTTGACACCCTTCTGTATGCGCTGTTCTGCTGCCTCTGTCACCCTTAATTAGCAGAGCTGAGCACCTTATCCACTCTCCCTGGCTCACTTTACTGATGTGTAATGCACTGTGCAGCTTAACGGATATTATCATCTTGATTTGATTGGGCTCCACAAAAGAGCAGAAGCAGAAAGCCAGTATCTATATTGTCTTTATTATTTATGTGGGGTGTCCAAAGAACAGAGCGTGTGAATTGTTTTTCTCCACAAGATGAGACCATGAGAATATGTAAAATCTGCTGATCATGTCTATCGTCTTTGATTCGAACACTATTACTGCTGTTGCCACTGTAATTGCAATTCCCCGCCCCCCATTGGACAACCTGCTTCCCATCCAGTAAATAACAAACCCTAGAGCAGGGGTGGCCAACTCAGTCCTCAAGGGCCACTATCAGACCAGGTATTGGGGATATCCCTGCTTCAGCACAGATGGCTCAATCAGTGGCTTGGTTATTTTTGACATAGATTCTACCACTGCCATTAGCATATATCTTATACTATATTAGTGAAAGCACTGTATGTTTGCCTGCCTGCCTGCATGCATGCATGCCTGCCTGCCTGCCTGGATGTCCGGTGTCCCTAGGGGAAATCTCATTGGTCCCTTGGCCCGCCCCCGCACACCTCTCATTGGCCTGAGGCGGAGTGACGGGCCAAAGGACACACAGGGACACACACACACACACACACACACAGGGACACACACACACACACACACACACACACACAGGGACACACACACACACACAGGGACACACACACACACACACACAGGGACACACACGGACACACAGCACACACACACACGGACACACGGACACACACACACACACACACACACACACACACACACACACACACACGGCTCACAGTGTTAGCAGCACCCGCGCGCACCTCCTCCTCTCCCCGTGTCTCCCGCGCTTTCACACCGACCCCCCCCCCCCCTCCCCCGGCGCCGCTACAGTCAGCGGGACACACACACACACACTATTATTAGCCCTTCAGCGCCCCCCCCCCCCACCCAGTGTCAGCGGCCGTGCGAGAACCCCCCTCTATATCTCCCACCTCTCCCCCCCCCACACATATACATGCCCCCCCCTCCCCGGCGGGGGAACAGCCAGTGGCCAGGCAGGCTGCCTCGCGGCGCCGAGTGCCCAAGATGGTGGCGCCCGGGACACAGCGGGGGAGCGGCCACAACACGCTGCCTCCCGCCTCAGATCCACGTGGGACCTGCCGGATGGGTGAGTGAGCGGCCTTCACCTCCCCTCCACCCCCCCTTCACCTCCCCTCCAGTGTCAGTGTCTCCCCGATACCCCCCCCGGCGCCGCTACAGTCAGCGGGGGAGCGAGCGAGCGCCCGGGACACAGCGGGAGAGCGGCCACAACACGCTGCCTCCCGCCTCAGATCCACGTGGGACCTGCCGGACGGGTGAGTGAGCGGCCTTCACCTCCCCTCACCCACACCTCACCCCCCATCACCTCCCCTCACCCCCTTTCACCTCCCCTCACTCCACTTCTCCCTTCCACCCCCCTTCACCTCCCCATTTACCTCCCCCCCTCCACCCCCCCTTCACCTCCCCTCCACCCCCCCTTCACCACCTCCCCTCCACCCCCCCCCTTCACCTCCCCTCCACCCCCCCCCTTCACCTCCCTTCCACCCCCCCCCTTCACCTCCCTTCTACCCCCCCCCTTCACCTCCCTTCTACCCCCCCCCTTCACCTCCCTTCCACTCCCCCCCCTTCACCTCCCCTCCACCTCCCCTCCACCCCCCCTTCCCACCGCCTCCCCCCCCTTCCCACCGCCACCCCTCCACCCCCCCTTCCCACCGCCTCCCCCCCCTTCCCACCGCCTCCCCCCCCCCTTCCCACCGCCTCCCCCCCCTTCCCACCGCCTCCCCCCCTTCCCACCGCCTCCCCTCCACCTTCCCACCGCCTCCCCCCCTTCCCACCGCCCCCCCCCCTTCCCACCGCCTCCCCCCCCTTCCCACCGCCCCCCCCCCCTTCCCACCGCCTCCCCCCCCCTTCCCACCGCCTCCCAGCCCCCCTTCCCACCGCCTCCCCCCACCCCTTCCCACCGCCTCCCCCCACCCCTTCCCACCGCCTCCCACCCCTTCCCACCGCCTCCCCCCCCTTCCCACCGCCTCCCCCCCTTCCCAGCGCCTCCCCCCCTTCCCACCGCCTCCCCCCCTTCACACCGCCTCCCCCCCTTCCCACCACCTCCCCCCCCTTCCCACCGCCTCCCACCCCCCTTCCCACCGCTTCCCACCGACTCCCACCCCCCTTCCCACCGCCTCCCACCCCCCGCCATCCCACCGCCTCCCACCCCCCGCCTTCCCACCTCCTCCCACCCCCCGCCTTCCCACCTCCTCCCACCCCCCGCCTTCCCACTGCCTCCCACCCCCCGCCTTCCCTCCGCCTCCCACCTCCCCCCCTTCCCACCACCTCCCCCCCTTTCCACCACCTCCCCCCCTTCCCACCACCTCCCCCCCTTCCCACCACCTCCACCCTCCCCCCTTCCCACCACCTCCCCCCTCCTCCCCCTTCCCACCACCTTCCCCTTCCCACCACCTCCCCCCTCCTCCCCCTTCCCACCACCTTCCCCTTCCCACCACCTTCCCCCTCCTCCTCCTTCCCACCACCTCCCCCCTTCCCACCACCTCCCCCCTTCTCCCCCTTCCCACCACCTCCCCCCATCTCCCCCTTTCCACCACCTCCCCCCTCCTCCCCCTTCCCACCACTTCTCCCCTCCCCCCCCGCTCTCCTTCCCCCCCCGCTCCCCTTCCCCCCCCGCTCCCCTTCCCCCCCCGCTCCCCTGCCCCCCCTCCGCTCCCCTTCACCCCCCCTCCGCTCCCCTTTCCACCCCCCCCTCCGCTCCTCTTCCCCCCCCTCCACCTCTTTTTCCCCTTTCCCCTCCCACCCCCTCCCACACTTCCCCCCCTCCTCTAACCCTTCCCCCCCCTCCTCTAACCCTTCCCCCCCCTCCTCTAACCCTTCCCCCCCTCCTCTAACCCTTCCCCCCCCTCTAACCCTTCCCCCCCTCCTCTAACCCTTCCCCCCCCTCCTCTAACCCTTCCCCCCCTCCTCTAACCCTTCCCCCCCTCCTCTAACCCTTCCCCCCCCTCCTCTAACCCTTCCCCCCCCTCCTCTAACCCTTCCCCCCCTCCTCTAACCCTTCCCCCCCTCCTCTAACCCTTCCCCCCCTCCTCTAACCCTTCCCCCCTCCTCCACCCCTTGCCCCCCTCCTCCACCCCTTGCCCCCCTCCTCCACCCCTTGCCCCCCTCCTCCACCCCCTCCTCCCCTTCCCGCCGCCCTTCGCCTTCATGCCCGCCTTACCGCCTCCCCACCCCGCCTCTGCCTTTCACCCGCCCTTACTCCGGCCGCCTCTGCCTTTCACCCACCGCCTCACAGCCGCTGCACGCACTCAACAGACACCCGCCACACTCGACACATACCTGCCGCCACACACACCTGCTGCCTCCCGCCCCTACGCACCGACATCACTGACCCACCGCCTCACACCCTAGCAGGACCCCCCACTCACAGACAGCACTCACAACCCACGCGCCAGCCGCCGCCTCACACCCTTGCAGGACCCCCACTCACAGACAGCACTCACAACCCACGCGCCACCCGCCGCCTCACACCCTAGCAGGACCCCCACTCACAGACAGCACTCACAACCCACGCACCACCCGCCGCCTCACACCCTAGCAGGACCCCCACTCGCACTCACAACCCACGCGCCACCCGCCGCCTCACACCCTAGCAGGACACACGACTCAGATTTTTACATCACTTATGGCACCAAAATATACATTGTACTGTGGTGTGGTTACAATAAACCATTTTTATACAACATCGTATTACATTTTCTTCCATCTTTCTTTTCAATATTATTATCCAACCTTTACAACAAACAGTCACCTATTGTTCCACCATTTATAAATAATACGACCTATTACGCATTTACATCCCGGGCAACGCCGGGTCTCTCAGCTAGTATATATATATATATACACATACACAAAAAGAAGACAGAGAGCGCACGCCCCATAGTGTGATCCTGTACATTTAATATAGGGAAGGGAATGGTGGAGGGATTAAAAACACTTACAAAGTATAAGTGAAAAACAAGCAATTTGTGACAAAAAGATCACCACCGATGCAGGAACCGTCCCGTGACGTGTTAGCAATCCAACCGGAATCTTTAGGCAATGCACCCGACAGCGTCCGTCCTTTGCACGATCAATTGAAATCCTCCACATAGTGTGGCATTGGAGTTGGCCTCAATACAGCTCCTACACGCTCCGGCCGTGAAGTTTGATAAAGTTACATTGTTGTGACGAAACGCGTCAGGGACGTACATCACGACACTACGTCATTACGTTGCGTGCACTCTTCGAGTCTCAAAAAGTCAAACTGAAGTATGTGTTGAAGGTCGGAGAGGGTATGGCTGTGTGCATATAGGATTGTGTCATCTGCATACATGTGTATTGAGGCTTCCTGACAAGCTGTGGGAAGATCATTGATGAACACTGAGAAGAGTAGGGGCCCCAGAACAGAGCCTTGCGGTACACCACAGGTGATATCCAGGGGGTTGGAGTTAGAGCCAGAGATGGACACATGTTGGGTTCTACCTGATAGGTAGGACTGAAACCAGTTTAAAGCATGCTTCTCTATTCCAGAGCTATGGAGTTTGTTAAGCAGAATTGCATGATCAACAGTATCAAAAGCCTTTGCAAAATCTAGGAATACTGCACCAGTGAGTTGACCACGTTCCATTCCACACTGGATTTCATTGCAAACTTTTAGCAGGGTAGTTACGGTACAGTGTTTGGGGCGAAAGCCAGATTGGAATTGGCTAGGGAAATTTGTCTTGTTATAGTAATCGCTTAATTGGAAGTGGGCACATTTTTCCATGACTTTGGATAGGATTGGGAGAAGGGAGATTGGCCTGTAGTTTGAGACAGTGTTTTTGTCCCCACTTTTGAAGATTGGGACAACTCTGGCAGTTTTCCAGGTCTTAGGGATATGGCCTGCAGACAGGATAGAGTTGACCATGGAAGCAATTGGTTTGGCAATTGCTGGGGCACCAAGTCTCCGGAACCAAGATTGTAGTAGGTCAGGTCCACATTGGCTGCTTAGTTTTAATTTGAGGAGCGCTAGTGTAATCTCCTCTTTGGATACTGGGACAAATTGAAAATTGTGGGCAGTGTTGGGAGGGGGTGGGGCTATAGGGGTACTCCCTAGATGAGATTCAGGTTTGTGGTTTGGGTTGCGTTTCGCTAATAAGTTAGTAGTTATTACAAAGTAATCATTGAATGCATTTGCAATGTTGGTGGGGTTTGTCAGAGTAATATCGCCCTTAGTGATATTACTTGTCTGTTGATGGTTAGAAGACTGGAATATATTGTTGATAACCTTCCAGAAGTTAGCTGGGTTTGATGTATTTTGGTGGAGATTGTCAGAGTAATATTGTGCTTTTGCATGCCTTGTTTGCTTTGTGCACATGTTCCGCATGCATCTGTAGTGATTGAGATCCTTGGTAGTGCCAGTTACTTTGTAGCTTTTCCACAAGGCATCCCTGAAATGGTAGAGTGCTATAAGGTCAAGTGTAACCCAAGGAAGGTGGGCACCCCGTACCCTTATTCTGCGTAGTGGAGCATGGGTATCGCAGAGTTTTAAGAACTCGGATTGGAAATAGTCGAGCACAGAATCAGGGTCAGGAATTAAATCGATTCTGTGCCAAGGGCAATTGGTAAGGTCAGCCAGAAACTGTTGTGGGTTAAAGTTTCTAAATGTCCTATTGAGGAGAACTTTAGGTCTTGATTGGGGCGGTTTAATTTTCCTTACACAGTACACTATTGCATGGTCACTGAAAATATCAGGAAGGATGCCAGAGGATTGGATTCTGCTGGGATTGGTGCACAGGTTTCTTCTGTCTTCTACCACTTCTGTGAGAATATATAGTTATTATTTGTAACTAAATATTGTAGAATAGGGAACATATGTACATTGCACGGCTCTCTCACATTACATTGGATAGAAAACAGTTATTTGACTTTGAATGGCTTTCATACTGCTAGTAATACCACACTAGCTGCTAAATATTAGTAACACTAACAAGGAATTAATTATGAATTGCCATATTGTATTTGTGTATAGAAATGCAATAGATTAAAGGTGTAGTGCTTGTTTGGATGAACCCTTTCACTGTAAAAAGGGGTTAAATAACTAGTTTAGGCTGCCTTACAATTAACATGCTTCTGTGTAAAATATAGTATATGAAAGGACACTGCTAACCTCTTCTAATATTCTTTCACTTAGGGAATTGATACCCAAAAACATGATTGGAGTACTCCAAAAGTTGCTGCTTCAGACCCCACTGTCTATTGAAAATACACTCTTATTACTAATGACTCTCGATGACTATTACTGTTGTGTGTTTAGGGCACTCCCATTTCCTCTCTGTGTAGTTATCCATTATCATGAAGCTTCAACTGAAACAAGCAAGGCACCTTTAAAGTGTAACATTTAAAGTTTTACATATGTTATATTCAATCAAAAGGACAAAGGTCAAAAGACACGCATATACACATCCGACTGGCACCCTCTCTCCACCTTTAGGGCCTCTCTTAAAAACACACCTTTGTAACGAAGCATATGGGTAGCTGATACTATACATTTCGTATGCACTGTGATTTGGCCCATTGTAGACACACTTACCATACCAGCCTCCTACTGTCTCTGCAAGTTCTCCCTAATTACCGCTGAGATAGTAAGCTCTTCTGGGCAGGAACTCCTTTTCCTATTGTTTTATGTCTGAAGCGCTTATTTCCATTGTGTTATAATATTGTGTCACATGTATTGTAAATAAAGCACTATGTACCTGTATTGCGCTAAATAAATAAAGATATACAAACACACTCTCTTTCTCATACAGACACACTCTCTGTTATAAAGACACACTCTTATACAGATTCTCTCTCTTATACAGACACACGCTCTCTCATACGGATTATCTCTCTCATGCTGCGCACAGCACAGGTGCCTGGGGGGACATTTTAGGGTTGACCGGAATTTCTTCATCCCTATATTATGTATATACAGTGGCGAGAAAACGTTTGTGAATCCCAATAATAATTATGGAAATTCCAGTTTTTCCATGATAACCTTCTTGAATCAAAACCAGACTTTTCTTACATATCCAATACAGTTTATATTAACCAATTCCATGTGTTTTGAAACAAAATGATGTATGAATTAGACAAGCAATGTGTAATTAAGTCAGGGTATGTGCAAAAGTAAGTGAAACCCTGGTTTTACCAACTAAATTAAAGGGGATAATTAGAATCAGGTGTTTAAATAATCAGTTGTATGGAGGTTGTGGCACCTGCCCCAGAGCTCACGTCACCTCCCCCTTTTTAATGGTGGATCTTCTCATTTTGCTGCAGGTAAGGAATCTATTATGGTTCTTCCCCCTCATACAGAGGTATAGGGAACAGAATGCAGTGTAGTGTAGGACTTGCACTTGTTATGGTTTACCTTGACGATTTGGTGTGCAGGCTTATGATGCTTTGGCCAAAATATCAAACTAAAAAAACATATTTGATTATTATTAGCATTATTATTAGTACTGAAACATTATTTCTTGTAATTATTACCATGTATGTTTTGTCATTTGGATGTAGTACTGGTCACCCCCTGTCGTTTTTTATATTCACTTGCCACAGCCCAGTGGCACTCTATGTGACATTACATATAGTCAAGTCTAGGTGGGTGTGTGCGTTTGAGTTTGCTGGGTTTGTGTGTGCTGTTTAAATAATTAGGCAGATCTTCGTGGGTGCATTTGGGAGGCCCCACTATATATAAAGATCAGAAATTTGGTGAGTTTGGTCTTCACCATACATGTGTGTGTAAACACGTCATGCCACGATCAAAATAAATCTATGAGGACCTCAGAAAGCAGTTATTGATGTTCCTCAGTCTAGAAAGAGTTACAAAACCATTTCTAAGGATTTGGGTCTCCACCAATCCCCTGTCAGACATGTAGTTTACAAATGGAGAAAGTTCAAGACCAGTCACTCTACAGTACCCAGGAGCAGTCCTCCAACCAAAATCTCTCCAAGAACAAGGCGACAAATAACCCAGGAAGTCTCAAATAACCCCAGACTAACATCCAAGGATCTGCAGGCCACTCTCCCCTTGGCTAAAGTGAGTGTTTATGACTCAACTATCAGAAAAAGACTGAACAAGAAAGGTGTTCATGGAAGGATATCCAGTAGAAAACCACTGCTCTCTTAAAAGAATATTGCTGTTCATATGAAGTTTGCCAAAGAGCACATATATGATCCACAAGACTTCTGGAACAATGCTCTCTGGACAGACGAGTCAAATTTAGAACTTTTGGGCCACAATGAGAAATGTTATGTTTGGCGAAAACCCAAACACTGCGTTCAAACAGAAGAACCTCATCCCAACCGTCAAGCATAGTGGTGGGAGTGTGATGGGTTGGTTCTGCTTTGCTGCCTCGGGACCTGGACGGCTTGACATCATTGGCACAACCATAAATTCTGCATTGTATCAGAAGATTCTAGAGGAGAATGTCAGGCCATCCATCTGTGAGCTGAAGCTGAACCGAAAGTGGGTCATGAGTTGAAGCAGTTCTGTAAGGAGGAATGGGCCAGAATTCCTGAAAACCGATGTGAGAGACTGAGTGGCAGTTACTGGGAACATTTAGTTGAAGTCATTACTGCTCAAAGGATACTGAACTAAAGGTCCACATACTTTTTTACAAATGGATATTGAATGTTTGAATTTGTGGATAAATAAATGTTGAAAACATTATGTTTTTGTGTCATTTGTTTGATCAGGTTATATTTATCTATTATTAGGGCTTGGATTAAGATCAAATAACATTTTAAGTTTGAAATATGTGAAAATCCTAATAAGTTTCACAAACTTTTTTTCGCCACTCTAAATACACACAGGGGTAGAGAATCCCAGACACCTCGTCACCTGTGCTGAGTACCACACTGACTGAACTGTCAGTCACCGCCGCGAACAGCAACAGCGCTCTCAAACTGATTGGCTACAGCGGTGATTGAGAGGGTCAGGAGTGAGTCGGAGCACCCCAGAAGTCTGCCCGCCCCTGCTCTCATATCACACTGTGGAAGGGGGACGTGCGTACGTGCGTATGTGCGTGCGTTAGACACACTGAGACTGAGACTGAGCTGCCAACGGGTGGGGAGCTAAAACGTGTCTCCCACTTAACATTGACTTTTACAAATTATGTCTGGCTCCTAAGTAATTTATACTTTTGTCCACCACTATATATATTATATATATATATATATATATATATATATATATATATATATATATATATATATATATATATATATATAATTATTTAATTATTTGGCATTTATCTTATAGGATGGGAGAAATGCTACCCTAGAAATTACTTGCAATATGTACTTTTTATAGATGTCCAGCTGGGGATTTAATCCACAATCTCTTTTATGGTAGAATGAAGTGAAAAAATAAGTAATTTAAATATATTGTTGGATAGAATTCAGTGTAAGCCCATTGGCTGCATCGGATATATTTCCTTGATGTGTGACTGGTCTTATTTTTAACTTTTTAGCAATGTAATCTTTGGTAAATCTCCCAGCACTTTTCAGTTTTCCATCTGCTACCGTGATTAAATAAAGTTCTGGATTTTATCATTGTCGATCTAGAGCTTGTGCAATGGAAACCTCCCCTACATTACTTGGCAGTCAGAGGCAGACGTGAATACGTTTGGAAGTTATGCATTTTATTAACCTGCTAGGATTTGCTTAATTAGTTCTTACTTGCAGCTATGACTTTCTAAGTGTGGAAACCACAGGTTGTAGCAGGTTTAAAATATGCAATAGAAAGTGACACACATTTATGGTATTTACATTACACTCTGTATGTTTCTACATAAATTATGTCCAACAAAAGTTGCAATTCCCCCTGTACATTTATTTTTTATATTTTGCAAGACTTCTTCACCATGATGTACACTATGGTGTTTTAGTTAGCATCATGTAAATTGTGTTTTATTCTGAAAAAGTGAACAAAAAAAATATGACTCTTTATTTTTTCAGTAGGATTACGATTTGAATTGTGCCCTGTGGACTGTATTTAGTCCGAGATGTGTTTGAATACAGTTGATTCAGTAGAAGTACAGTACATGGACATCTGGTTTTACTAAAGGTGCAATATGTAATATTCGTTTCAAAAACACATTTTTTTTTTAATACAGCACTTCTGCTATCTTCTAAAATGGGATGAAAGCTGCAGTTTCCTCATAGAAAATAATGCAGACATTATTTGGTATTATAAGAAGGGGGAAAAACAGCCATGCATAGTTTTGTAGAACAATGAAAAGAAAAAACCCCACAAAGTATAAAAAACTTTCCCACCAAATGTGAAACAAATACAACTACTAGATAATCTGGCACTGATGTCTAACCATTGGAAATTGAGCAGACTCAGCTGATCACCGTATGACTGTGTGACCTGTGATACTGGCCACCTGCTAATATTATGCACGGAAAAGTGGAGAGGCTAATTGCTACTGGCTCCATATGAACCTGACTAGAAATATTAGCCCAAGAGTGGCCAACTCCAGTCCTCAAGGGCCACCAATAGGTCAGGTTTTCAGGATATCCCTGTTTTAATACTGGTGGCTCAATCTGTGGCTGAGTCGAAGACTGAGCCACTGATTGAGCCACCTGTGCTGATGCAGGGATATCCTCAAAACCTGACCTGTTGGTTGCCCTTGAGGACTGGAGTTGGCCACTCTTGGGCTAGAAGAACAATCTGTGACAGGACAGAAGCAGATGTTTTTTATGTGGTCTACCGATGCAGTACATCAAAAACTATTTCATGGCAGCATGCTGATAACCTGGGACTGCATTACTTGCTGACTGTTCACTTACTGTTTAGAAATCAATAGATATACAGTCACTTAGCAAATAATGTGTAGGAACTATTTACGGACTCAGTCCTTATCATTACAGAGGTTAATGGTGGAAGCAGCAGCTGGTCACTTGCCATATTACATTGTGTTTCCTTGTACAAAGAAGCTGCTGAAAGAAAATTGAATTGCATGGCTGTTTATGGTTTTAAAATGGGTACACGTTGGTTGTTACAGGGAAACCGCGAAAGTAGGTAATGCAAAACGTTTAATCCTTATTAGTCCTTACTGTGCATGTTCCATCGTGAACTGACGCCGATTTCGAAATCAAGGAGTGGCCCAATAAAGGAATGAAGCTAACATGTATCACAGAACCTCAATAACCCATCCTGTCACGCAAAAGGTCTATCGACCCCTAGTTCTGAAAGATTTCAATTGTATTAGCATGCAGCTAAATGTATATAATGCAATACATTGTGGAGAGACACTGAGAAGCACCACATAAAAATGCCAATGTCTTGCACATTTCAGGAGACGTAGGATTGTAATGTGTTTTTATGCACTAGACTAGACCAGGTGTGTTCAACTTCAGTTATCAAGCCACCCCCCCCCCCCCCTCCCCAACAGGTCCGATTTTCAGGATATCCCAGCTTCAGCACAGGTGGCTCAATTGAGGCACCTGTGCCGAAGCAGGGGCTGATTGAGCCACCTGTGCTGAAGCAGGGATATCCTGAACACCTGACCTGTTGGGGCGGAGGGGCCGCTGAGTACCCCTGAACTTGACTATAAACCAAATCACTCATGGTCAAGGTTCCAAGTAACTGTGGAATACATAAATTGGCATAAAGTTATGACCGAATTATTGGGAGAGTATTAATGACAAGTGGTTTAACTCTTGACACGTAGGGGTCCCCTTGAAAGTCCAAATGATTATTAAAATTGACACACAAAGTAACTTCTGTAATGTAAAAATATTTTCCTAGTTAACACACGGAGTAACATTTCGTTGCTGTTTCGCACAAGAGGTTAAGAAAATGACAAACTTTTTTTTTTTCCCCTGCTGTTCAAATATTGAATCCAAGCTGTTCTTTTCTAACAGAATGCTATGAACCTGCCGCCGGATAAAGCCAGATTGCTACGCCAGTATGACAACGAGAAGAAATGGGAGCTGATCTGTGATCAGGTAAGGATCAATAATGAGTTATTCATTCAGTGGTATGGGCCCATCGATGTATGCCAGACCAATGCATTTCTCTTGCACGTGTCAGACTGTGCTAGGAGATGATCACCATTGCTACAGGCTACACATTTTGAAAGTTGTGTAATATCACCCCAGGCATTGTCTGCTCAGCTTACTGTAACCTGTCCTCTTATCTACTAATATAAACAATCTTACACAAAAGGGCACAGTACGAATGTTGCTGAGTCACATTGGCAACTGTACGATGCAGTCTTATTTATGCATATATACAGGAAGTGATTGCTTTGCTTACACACCTGCAATTTACAATGTTAATACTGAATAGCAGTTGAAGTTGAATAGCTGTGTTGACTGCTTAACACATCTTAACACATACAAAGATGATGCTGTACATCGGCTTATTCGCCCACATATATATTTTTGTCAGATTTAAGATCCTCTCTGTGACGTAACATAAAAGCCACTGCATCTGTGCCTTATTTTTATATTGATCAATTAAGACAAGACTTGCACACAATTAGCTGTCTGTGCAAGCTAAATGTATACTGTGCATCTAACTTGTCTATATCAGTACCTTTGAGACGGAATCTGTTGCCAATATAGATCCTGAAGCCAATTTGAGTATATCTTGTCCTCAATCAGGTTAGATCCTGCATGAGAAATCTTAGATGAGCCATTCACAATGATGTCAATTTGCTATAGTCTATATTTTGTGATAAACTGGTCTTTGAAGTCAGGTGTAAGCAGTTAGGCAAGGGATGTAACTATTGGTGTAGATATTAGCTGTACTATAGGATTATAACAGTTTCTGTAGCACAGGTTATATTCCTTAACCCCAAAGAGGAACAGTAGTTCTCCATTTCTTCTGGCTGTGAATGAGCATTGAATGCTTCTCTGGAGCAGAAGATGGTACAATAATCATCTTTGCATCAAAAACTCTAGGGAATGGCCAACCACAACTTCAAAGGATTCAGATAACACAGCTTGCGTCATCATGAATAGCCATCATGCAGTATGATATTCAAGACAGGGGCCTATTTTTAACTGTCTACCGGAATCATTTCTGGCTCTCAGTAGAGCAATCAAAATACACGTTTTCTTCCATAAATTATACCCTTGTTTTAGTGAGAAGTTGACAGAATGCAAAACTGCAAAATCATCATTAGTTGATGTTTGACATTTCTGAGGTTTGCGAAGCAAATAAGCCCGCGGGAGTCCATTCCCATGGTGCTGAAAACCCGCAGTGTATAAAAGAATGCAAGTGGCTTGAGCTTTAGCTGGCACTAGACTATTTAAAAGTGCTGCCCCACTCAGCATTATTGTGTAGTGTAAAAATTGCAAATATTTGCAGTACATTAAACACACTTAAGTCCTTTTTTAAGTGCGTTTCAAATGTATTTTGATGTATTACATTGTGTTTTTTAAATGGAAGTAACAAAGACAACTCTGGACAGCATACCAACGCAACAAGAACATCTGAGAAAAAAGGAAGCAGCCATTTATTTTTTCAATTTATATTGTTGATTTAGAGAATCAACAATGTTTTAAGGGGGATTCTCAACTCCAGTCCTAAAGGGCCATCAACAGGTCAGATTTTCAGGATATCCCTGCCTCAGCACAGGTGGCTCAATCGGTGACTGACTGAGCCACTGATTGAGCCACCTGTGCTGAAGCTGGGATATCCTTAAAACATGACCTGTTGGAGGGTCTTGAGGACTGGAGTTGAGAACCCCTGTTATAAGGAATTATCCAATTTTAGGATTTAGGGAAATTGTTACATGGCCAAGTGCATTCACGCCACTGCAGCACTGTTACACAAGCAGGAACAGCTTCAGTGCTGGAGGGACGAGCATTGCAAAGCACATGATGTTGTCTTGTCAGCATAAAACCATATACAGCTCAACCCCCTTATAACGCTATGCTTGGGGTCCAAAGAATCACATCGCGTTATAAGGGGATCGCGTTAGAAATAATGTACAATTGTATGTATTGTACAATAAAGTATTTAATATACCAATAATCGTGTTATAAAGTATTCATAAATACGAAAATTGGGAGACACGCATACATCGCGTTATAAGCGGATTCGCGTTGTAACGGATCGCGTTATAACGGGGTTGAGCTGTATATGTTTCTTGGTGGTAATTCACCATGTGATGGGTATTTACATTTTCAGAAATGGAGTAATCTGTCTTTGAATACTCAACTACATTGCTGCTGATTGCGAACTTCTCAATGCTCCTCTGAATCCTAGAGATGTGTTAATTGACTTTAAATGAGCACTATTATTTCTGGAAACATAAGGACTGAAATGAATATTTATGTAAAATGTCACCATATGGTCCTATTAACCCTTTGGCACTATCATCATGTGCTGTACAAAGTCACTTTACCTTGTTTAATTTCCTTTCGATGTAATTCTGAAGCAGATTAGACAGTTCTCATTATTAACATATTCTACCCCCCACCCCCCAATTAATTAATATTGGGATGAATAGTTATTTTGAAAGTGCTTTCTTTTTACCCCAAATATATTTGTATACAGTTATCATATCCCCTCTTAGACGCCTCTTTTCTAATATAAACAAATCTGAATGATCTAGCCTCTCCTCATACATCAGATTTTCCCCTTTATTAATGTGGTGGCTCTTTTCTACACTTTTTCTAGTTCCATAATGTCTTTCTGTGGAGTGGTGCTCAAAACTGTACGCCATATTAAATGTGTGGTGTTACTAATGCTTTATACAGTGGCATACATGCTTCCATCCCTTACACCCATACCCCGTTGAATTCAAGATAAGATCTTATTTGCCTTTGCAGAAACTGTATGACATAAGACAGTTAAGCCTGCTGTCTACACGCATTCCTAAATCCTTTGCCATTAAGGATTGACCTAATTTTTCCCCATTTAATGTGTAAGTCGCTTGTTTATTCTTGTTTCCCAAATGCATAACCTTACATTTATCTGTATTTAACCTCATTTGCCATTTACCTGCCCAAGTTTCCAGTCTATCCAAGTCCTTCTGGAGAGAAATAACACCCTGCTCTGAATTTTACTAAATTACACAATTTAGTGTCATCAGCAAAGATGGAGACTTTGTTCTCTATGCCAACTTCAAGGTCATTAATAAACAAGATTAAATGCAGGGGTCCCAGTACTGATTCTTGAGGTACTCCACTTACAACTGTAGTCCAACCTGAAAAGGTTCCATTTATTACAACTCTCTGTCTATGCTTCAATTTCCAATTTCCTTTATTTTGTACACCATCCTCTTGTGTGGCATCGTATCAAAAGCTTCTGTAAAATCTAAGTAGACCACATCAACTGCATTACTAAATTCCTTCTTACCTCCTCAAATAAACTAATAAAGTTAGTTTGGCATGACCTATCCTTCATAAATCCATGCTCGCTATTTCTAATAATTTTGTTATCCATTAGGTATTCCTGAATATTATCTCATACTAAACCTTTAAGTACTGTAACTTCCCCACTATTTATGTCTGGCGTACAGGTCTGTAATTCCCTGGTAGTGATCTAGCCCCTTTTTAAAATATAAACACCACGTCTGCTTTACGCCAATCTTGTGGTACGGAGCCTGTGGAAATAGAGTCCTTCAATATTAAATATAGTTTGGCTATTAATAAACTTAGCTCCTAAAGAACCCTTGGCTATATGCCATAGGTGTCAGGTGCTTTATTTACTTTAATTTGATCAAGCCAACTATGCACTTCATCCTTAGTTAACCAATTGTTTGTTCATATCGAGGTTTTGGCTTCCTCCTGTGGCACTGTTTTTTCAATAGGTATCCTCCCTGGTAAATACAGAGGTGAAAAAGTATTTAATACCTCTGCTTTTTCCTTATCTCCAATAATTTGTCTACCCATCTCACACGGAACGTTCCTAGATTTTATTTTCTAATCTTTTTTTTTATTAAGGTACTTACAGTAAATAACTTTTTAGGGCTGCTCCTTCTTTCTATTGCAATCCTTTTCTTATTTAACATTTTTGCTGCTCTAATTCTCATATGATGCCTCCGTCCCTTCTGACTTTAAAAATCTAAACGCCTGCCTCTTCCTTTGCATTTCTTCCCCTATCTGTTTATTTAACCACATTGGTTTATACTTGTTTCTTTTATATTTATTACACAGAGTTTTGTAATCTGATAAGGGTGCCTTTCTAATAATGACTGCCCATTTACCTTCCACATCTTTTCCAGAAAAAATGTTATCCCAATGTATTCCTTGAAGATGAATCCATAGTTTATTAAAATATGCCTTTCTGAAATGTAAAGACTTTGTTGAACCCATATACTGTAATATGGTGTTTGATCATTTATTTCAATTGAGGCCATGGTATGATCACTGTTTCCCAAATGTTCCCGGACTTGATATTTGATATTACTTCTACATTGTCTGACCAAATCCAGTAATACCCCACTCTTGCTTGCTTCCTCAATAATTTGGATCATGTAATTGTCTTTTATCACCCCCCAAAACCGGTTTCCTTCAGTTGTAATGCTAATATCATCAGTCTATGTCTGGATAATTAAAATCACCCATTATGCAAACATGACCCAGTTTTCATGCCTTCTCCGTTTATAGCATATCCCTGCAAACATTTTCTTTGCACTTTTACCTCCACTGCTAATTTTTATCCACAAGGTCTCTCTACATTTTCATCATTCCCTTCATAAACATCGTCCCTTATAATAGGTTTTAATTATGGTTTGACATATAAACATACTCATCCTGCTCTTCTATTTGCTCGATCCCTCTGAAAACGGGAATAACTTTAAATTAACATGTCATGAGTTTCATCCCACCATGTTTCACTAATGCTGCCTATGATATCATACTGCTCCCTAGTTGCTATTAATTCAAGCTTACCCATTTTATCTTTTATTTATTTATATATATATATATATATATATATATATATATATATATATATACAGCCTATAGGGAACCATGTTAAAAATGGTTTTTGAGGCAAAAAGTGACACTGTGTGCTCATTTGCATGTCATTTCCCAGAATCCCTTGCTGCAGTGGAAGTGCTGTATGCTGGGTGATGATGGGAAAAGGCAGGGTTGCAGACCTGCCTAAGACATGCAGCAAGCTTAAGCCTATAGGGAACCATGTTAAAAATGGTTATTGAGGCAAAAAGTGACACTGTGCTCATTTGCATGTCATTTCCCGTAATCCCTTGCTGCAGTGGAAGTGCTGTATGCTGGGTGATGATGGGGAAAGGCGGGGTTGCAGACCTGCCTAAGACATGCAGATGAGCATACAGTTGTATTTGCATATTTGCTTTCCTGTGGAGGGTTTTTGTCACTTTTTTTACTCACCATAACTTAACTCAGTATTATGGTGTATATATATATATATATATATATATATATATATATATATATATATATATATACAGAAAAAGAGAGAGAGAGCGCATGCCCCATAGCATAACACTGTATGTTTATTGTAAAAGAAGGGAAGGGGGAAGGAAGGATTGGAATCGCACTCACAAGGTTAAAAAAAGGTCATTTTAACCTTGAGTGCGATTCCAATCCCCCCTACCCCCCACCCCCCTTCCCTTCTTTTACAATAAACATACAGTGTTATGCTATGGGGCGTGCGCTCTCTCTCTTTTTCTGTTTTTAGATATCCGTGGAGGTGGTTTACCCCGTGTGAGATCAGCCGAAGACCCCTTTATCTACATCCAATACCTACCATTATGGACTAAACTGTTGAAGGACTGGTTGGACTTTATATATATTTTTTTCTTTTTCTTCAGCACTTTTTGCACTTTTTTTCATATTAACTTGGTTGTGTTTTAGTATAGCTTATTAGTTAATATTGTAATATTTATATGTTATTCAATTTTGTATTCTGTCACTTTATGCACTTTTAGCACTATATACACATTTTTAACAATCCATTCATATTAATAGAACTATAGTTCATTTATCAATAATATATCACAGTACTATCTTGGCGCTACAATTTTTTGCTTATATATATATATATATATATATATATATATATATATATATAAATGTTTTACCAGGAAGTAATACATTGAGAGTTACCTCTCGTTTTAAAGTATGTCCTGGGCACAGAGTTATAAAAAAAATACATGGTTTCCTAAAAAGAACAGGGTTATACAGTGAATTCACAGACATTTCATGGACAGATAGAGTTGGAAAATTGGGTACAGGGGATAAAGGGCTTGTGAGTTTCAAATTGAAATAGAGCAGCTGTCACATCACCAAACATCAGCAAACGGCTCACACCCTTTAGCTGCCCTTCGGATGCACTGAAGGCTTTTCGCCTTTGGGGTCACGCAGATGTACACTGAAGGGGTTCAGATTGAATGCAGCTGCCAATTCAAAGTTTTTTGTCCTCTTGTCTCATTAACATTCCAGTGGGTGGGGTTGATGTTCCACAATGTACAAGCAAATGTTAACCCTTAGCACACTGGTCCTGTGCAGAGGGGAGCATCTCTTGGGAAGCCCCATCAGGTGTCCGCCTTTTGGGGCAACACAAATGTACAAATCTGTCAGTCTTCTTGCATTAGCAAACATGCATTTAAGGTTTATTCCTGTTTGTGCGATTATCTTATCTATTCTCTACTCCATTTGAATTTAGTCTTTAGAAGTTTACTAGTATTATCTGTATTTAACATGGTTGCCTCCCTGCTTGCTAAACGACCACTACCCGCCACTCTACCTCAATGACCCCAAGCTATTTCCATATTTCTATCTATTCTGTCTAGTCCATTACCTCTTTCTTGTCCCTTCCTCCTCCTTCCTTGTTTAAAATCTCCTCCAACCTTTTTAACATCCTCACCCTAACACAGAATTTCCCTTTTCGTTCAGGTGCAATCTATCCCTACTATAAAGATAGCACCTCTCAGAAAAGGACTCCCAGTGCTCTAAAAACCCCAAATCCTCCTTCCTACACCACTTTTGTAGCCATGCATTAACCTCCCTAAGCTCCAACTGTCACCCTGGGGTAGCGCATAGCACTGGTAGTATGTCTGAAAATACTACCTTGGAGGTCTTTGCCTTAAGCTGGCGGCCTATATCCCTGAAATCATTTTTAGGACCCTTCTCCAAGGCTCTTCCCCAGGGCATTTAAATTAAATGCCGAAGACCGTGCAAGGCCTCTGCAACTCAACTTACCGAGATTCAGAGGCTTGGTGTGACATGTCGCCATGGCAACGCAGCGTCAAAAGACACTGCGGTATCATGTGACGTCACATGACCTGCAGCGTCATTTGACACCCGTTGCCATGGCATTTGACGGCGCGCATGTGACGTCACATGACCCCACGACGTCATTTGATGCCGGCAAAAAAGGTTGGGGGGGGGGGGGCTCGAGCATTGGGGGGAGCAGGCAGGGGGCACAGCTCTAAAGGTCCACAGCTCCTGTTATAGAGGACGCAGTGTCCCCCCCCCCCAACCTTACCATTCCTGCCCAATATCTTCACTCAATCTGCCAAATCTATTGGGATGGGTCAGCTCAGAACTGGCCTGCCTCATCCTCTTCCCCCTGTTTCCCCTTCTAACTGTTACCCTGCAACCTACCTCCTACTCATCCTCACTAGCAGCTCCACCCCCTGCACCACTACTCCCAGCCAGTTCCTGCTCAGTGAGCAATAACCTCCTTTCAAGATTGTCTATGTCCCTTAAGGTTGCAAGTTGCCTTTTCAGATCAACAATCTGAGACTACAAAGAGACCATCTGTTCATACAGTACAGCGGTAAACTCCCTGGAGCAGCTGCTCCAAGTCCACATACATGTGGCAAGATGTACATTGATTGGCATTATCTATCCTGCACATTTTTTCACAATGGAGTATAAAGTGCTAACGATTTACTTTACATCTATACAGTATACAGTAGTGTCTCGGTCATCCGACTTTCGGTTAACCGACAATCTGTTTTATCTGACATCTGCGCCCCCCCACTTCTTCTCGCTTACCGGCGGCAGCAGAAGAACAGGAGGACTGCTGACCACAGGAGTGTCACCGGAGGAAGACAGCTGGTGGCGGGAGAAGAGGACCATGTCAGCAGAGGAATGGAGTTAAAACGGCAGGTGGCGGAGGCTGGAGAAGACCATCTGATCCTGTGTGCAGAGCAGGAGCAGAGCGGCACAGAAGAATGGCCGGGCAGGAGCGTGCTATAACACCGGAAGTCAGACACTGGCCAACTTCCGGTGTCTGCCTGTTTTACAGTGCGCTCCTCTTGCCGCCGCCGCTATCCGCTGTTTTAACTCCATTCCTCCGCTGACATGGTCCTCTTCTCCCGCTGCCAGCTGTCTTCCTCTGGTGCCGCTCCTGTGGTCTGCAGTCCTCCTATTCTTCTGCTGCGTCGGTAAGCCTGGTAAGTCAGAAGAAGGGGGGGGGGATAATACTTTCCATATTATCTGTCATTTTCAGTTATCCGACATGTTATCGGTCCCGTTTAGTTCGGATAACCGAGACTCTACTGTACCCTTGTTTTATACCTTGCTTTTATTAACTCCTTCTTGTTCTAACTCCATACTTAATCCAAACTGCACTTGCAACACACTGCAATTTAGTCACAAAGCTCAGCACACGCAGCTGTCAATTATTGCTGGAGATTCCAAAGTCACGTCCCACAATGCCTTGGTGCTGTTGATGCAAAGCATTGTGGGGAGAGACCTTGGATGCTCCTGCTATAATTTAAAGCTATGCTACCCATGCTAAGGTGCAATTTGTAGTCTTACTAAGTATGCAGTCCTCACACGGGCTCACAAACCCACTATAATGCCTGGGAGCCACCATTACATATTTTTGGGGATGAGCTCCTTGGAGATGCCTCACAAACCCCTAGGGGTTCCCAAACCCCCTGTTGAGAATCACTGCCGTAGGTGACAAGTCCAGAGAGTTTGTGGGTGTTATTGAGACTGCGTTCTCCATTAAGAGAAATCTGAAGTAATCGGGAGCTTGTGTGACCGCACCACCAACGGGATACCTGTGGCACATTACTCTGAGCACAGTGTTCTCCGCGAGACTTGCAGTTTTACCAGCTTATGCTAAGTGGCAAGCCTTCCATAGAACAAATACTGTGCATCTTTCTCCCTATCTCTCTTTCTCCCTCTCAGCCTGTGTCACCTTACGCCTACCTATTTGACCTGTATAGTACTGTTGCTCTCTGCTATGAGTTAAAACTTAACCAAAATTAAATGTCTTTCTCTTTTCCTCTCTCTGACATTACTCTATAACAATCTCTTTCTTCGCTGTGTCCCCAAATGGCCTTCCCTAAGCCTTTCAGATCTTGGCAGCTACAGAATGAACCTACAGACTGTGTAAAGGATATTGTACTTGTATTATGTGGAAAGAGCACAGTGTCTATATGTGCTGCTGAAATGGAATGAATGCTGTACTTGCAATATATGAACTAATTCACTGCTGAAAGATTTGCATCTCTGAGCTGGGCAGGTCCTTTGACAGCAACGGGTTTAATATTGCATGAGATGAAGCTAAATGCAGGATGGCGTATTTACTGGTATAAATGGCTTAAAAAAAATTCAAGCGAATATGCTAAATGTCTACATCTTTAATGTGCTGGTGGAACTTCTACTCACTTAAAGCAACAATCCCACCCACCTAACCCCCTTTTTACAGTATGGGAACCAGGGGGCCATTTGGAGCTCAACTAAATTATTTAAGCCACGTGACACGCTATTTCCCGAGATACTTACCTGTAAAGTTATCAGTGCTACTTCATGTTTTAAAGGTATTTAAATAGCCATCCAATAGGAAGCCGCAGCCAATGACGGCATCTTATTGGCCCACCGGACAAGCAATTTGTTTCTCCTAGAGAGCGTTTTAAAACCGGTAACTTTGCCAGTAATTATCTTGGGATTCTGGGGGGTTCTCTAGAGTTGAAAATAACAGATCTGCTGTGGGTGGGGTCTGTGATGCCGGTAGGTAGGGCCAATAAAACTGGGGGCAAGTCAATTATGTGGATGGCGGGGTCCGCAACATTCAGGATCAGGAGCAGGGTTTAGGACTGTGTCTCAGGGTCTCCGAGTGCCGGGAGATTGACCTCTTGCTGCTGCAGACCATAAGGCACAGCCCTAATTCTTGAGAATCACAGAGATTGTGTGAGACTCAACAGGGCTGAGTTTATAGAGTACATCTTCTAAAAGCAGATCTCCATGTATGTTTATTCATGTGAATGCACCACAAGTTTTCCAATTGACTATTAATATCAAAACTATTCTGCAAAAATTATAAAATTCACAACATACTGTGTTTTCTATGTTTGTACAACCACAGTTTCTTCTTATTACCACTTCACATTTCTGGTTTGGCCATTAGATATAGTTCTCAGTATACTGATTTCTCCTGTACTTCAGATGATAGCAATATCAGACGTATCAAGTCTTATTGATTTTCATGGGAGACAGTCTCACTGCATTTTGTTTATGTTTCTCATTAGCGGTCTGATATACTTTAGTGGAGTATAACTCTTTTCATGTCACTACGTTTTCCATTTAAATGTAATTTTCGGTCCACGGTCCCCAATTCTCACTTATTTTAACTTGACATCTCTGCAAAACCAGGTAGGATGTCTTTCCTTTCCATCTCTGGTATGGCAGTATGATTGTTTCGGATATAATATGTGCATTGACTGTAATATCCTGTTTATTTTAGAAATGTGTCTGGCAAGCCTTACTGGCAAAATTACAAATCCAATTTGGCAGCAGCAAATTGAATATTTTTTTGGTTCCGGACATGAAGGCTCATTTATCAGGTATAAAGACAGACAAATAAATCTAAAAGTTAAACTAGCCATCTGCTGTTGCCAAGATGAAGGAAAAATGAATTAAATGAATTTTTGTTGTTTTTTTTTTTTCAACTCGAGATTCTCAGTGGTGGTCTCAAGTATTATATAAATAGCACATATAATGTATCTTGAGTTGTCTGGTGCATGGCAGGACCCCTTTAAAGTATCTACATCCATATATATCTACATCTAGATTAGCAGTAACCTCGTCAGTTCCAAAGGGCCAAGCAATGCATTGCAGTACAGTGCCCCTCTTGCATTGAAAGGGTTAAAGGGCATATCTCCATAACTCAAATGATGTATGTGAAGGAGCCTGCACTAGAGATGGACGAATCTGCCCAAATCTGACTCCCAGATTTTCTCGCATTTCCCCCCCAAATCCGTTTTGCGTGTGCGTTTAACTTAAATGCAGTGGCATGGGCACCAGCAACGAGTGCATCAGGCACTCCATACAAGTCAGTGGGGACATTGGGTTCCTTTTCCGTGGTCTCTTTTTGTGACCAACATATCTCTTTTAGTATTCGGTCGGTTTTAATCTGCGTGGATTCATCAAAACTCGAATCTGCAGATTCAGAAATCCGTTGGCGGATTTGTAAGAATCCACCAAATGATTGCTGAATCCGCGGATTGCATTCTGCAAATCTGTCCACGGGTCACGGAATCCACAGAGTGTATTGGTTATAGTAATAAAGAAAAAAATCGACAAAACGCGAATCGCCCTTTTTGAGGTTGATCTGCGGAAATCAGTGGACCAAAGAAACCGGACGATCCGCTGCAGATCCAAATCCACCAAAATGATTTGCCAATCTTTAGCCATTACGATTATAACACTGTTATCTGTCCCCTTATCCATTTTGTAATAAGAGAAATAGAGTATTAAAAAGTGGACATACGTCACAACTAGAGCCACCATGTTTCATTTGGGAATTGTGGAACTGGGTCTTGGATTGCCAAACCCTTTGGCCAAAGCGTTATAAGCCTGCAGCCACTTCATGGCATGACCAGTATGCAGGTCCTAACACTACATGTGAAAATTCTCATTTACCTCTGCAGTGGAGGGAGAATGGTCTTAATAGACCTGTCCTGCACAGGTACATGAAAAAAAACTGCTACTTAAAGAAATGGGGTGGGGTGAGCTTAAACCCAGGGAGGAGGGGCCACAAACCTCCAAACAACTGATACCAGTTGAAATGTAAATGAATAAACACACAATCCAAGCAAGCCCTAACCCATGTACCTGTGTAGGACAGGTCAATTAAGACCATTCTCCCTCCACAGCAGAGGTCAATGAGAATTTTCACAGGTAGTATTAGGACCTGCGTACTGGTCATGCCGTGAAGTGGCTGCTGGCTTATAACGCTTTGGCCAAAGGGTTTAACTAAATGATCCTTACTCATGAGAATACTAACATTGAAGTATTTAACTATGTATTTTGTCACATAGAATGTAGCATTGGGTATTTCTGTCATTTGTTGTATACATTTGGCCACGCTCAGTAGCACTCCTTTTGGTGTATATATATATATATATATATATATATATATATATATATATATATATATATATATGATGTGCTGGGTTCTAGGGTTAGAGCTTGCTGGGATTGTGTGTTTATTACTGTATATATAGGCCACAAAGACAAACTCCTAACACGTGTCTATGCCTACAGATATTTATATCTTACATGTATACATATTTTAATTTATATATCACCAGCAACGTATGAAGTGCTTTAGAAAAGTTGTTAGAATATAGGGACATATATATTTTTTTTATTTTTTTCACCCTTTCTGAAAAATACATCAAAGCATTAATGAAAAACATAGAGTTCTTAGATAAAGAGAAACTAAGGAAAAATATGTGTTTCTTTATACAATATTTATTTTAAAAATAAGCAGTGGTGCTTTGATAGGGCTGCCAATAAGCATTGAATACCAGGGAATGTACCATTAGGAGATATCAGTGTATACAGGTTAAAAAACCCTGACTCTAATTGTGTATTTTACAGCATATTGCTCCAGCTTTTGAGTTGGACCTCTGATATGGTTGGCAACACATGCAGGAGTGAGGTAACCCAACCATGTGACGTGCATGACCTTTGGCCAAATGTATTATCCTTTTTCCAAGATTAACGAATGTTCCTTTTAAATTGTGGTACAAACCTCAGTGGAAAATGCTTAAGTGACAAGTTGGCCTTTAGCATTAAGCCATACTTTAGATTATCATATAAATTGCCAAAAACCGAGATCAGGACAAATATTGGGAAAACAGACTGTCTGACATGGGCTTGTGGCTTAAAATTAAACAGTACAAGTCAAGCCTGCAGAGGGGCTTTATGATCAAAATGTAAAACATATTAGTCTTAGGCTGAGTCCATGGTCAGCTCTTAGGCGCGCGGAGGCGTAGCACTTAAATTTTTTTCGTTTCGGCGCTCACGGGAGCGCAGGGCCGGTCACGTTGAGCCGTTCGCCCAATGAGGACGAACCAGCTCCGAGTTGTGACTGGCCCGCCCCCCGACATGCCCCCGGACAGCGCGCGAACTAAGGCCAAGGAAAGCACCCGCTTTCCCTCAGCCTCAGCGCGCCTCCGCACGGCTGGAGTCACCATGGACTCAGCCTTAGGCTCGCCACATTTAACTTTTTATAATACGGGACGCCAAAATCCAGTAGGAAAATTAAATTGAAAGCCATACATCTCCTATATGTTTTAGTAACAAAAACACACACCGTCTCTCTCCCCCCATTCTCTCTCCTTCCCCCATCTATTTCTCCCCTTCCCCACTCACTCCTCCCCATCTCTTTCTCACCCCCATCCATTTCTTCCCCCCAATCATTCATTCCTTCCTCCATCTCTCAGCCCCCCTCTTTCCTCCATCTCTCAGCCCCCCTCATCAATGCATCTCTCAAACTCCCCCACCCCCCCTCGCTAAAATTGTCCAGTCGCAGCCCTGAGCTCGGACCTGTGGAGTGGTACCCGTCATGGCGACAGACACCGGAAGTTATTATTGGCTTCCGGGTTGGAACGCTGGAGCAGGCTCCACCCCTGCCCTCCTCTGCCATTGTCCTCCGCTGCATTTGCCACCCCCTGCCTTCTTCTGCTGCCGCCCGCGTCAATCTTGTCCTCATGCCACTGCCGGCTTGACCTGCATGCACCCCTGAAGTGTCCTGTTGCTCCCTTAAATACAGGATAATTATGCGTCCTGACAGACCGTTCAGGGACAACGGGACAAGTCATTGAAAAAAGGGACAATCCCGTATATATACAGGACATCTGGCAACCCTATGTAGTCTGATCATATAATGTAAATTGTTCACTAGTAGTAAGAATTCCAAGCTTTATTGCAGTGGAGCTTATTTCATTCTCACTGTGGCATATACAGTATAATAATAATACAAGGTTTTTGTGTTGTCTAGTTGGTTATTTTCATTGTCTTCCTTGTAAATACATGCAATGAAGGCTTAAGTCACTGCAGTGTTGTTTCTTATTTTAAAAGAGGAAATGTGCCTACTAATTAAAAAGAGCACTTAAGAGTCAAGGGCTTATACTTGTTTTAAAAGGCAAGTTTTAATTTTTTAGATATTCCTTCACAAATTTACCAGCATCTTTTCTTAGAAGACAATGAATCCAAATCTTATGAGTTGCATCTCTAACTTCTCGCAGCAGAAAACCATGGGTGATACAGTATGTGTCCGACACACTGAAGTATATCTAATTGGTTGGTGAAAAAAATCATTGAGTGGAAGGGGATATTGTTACTTGTTGTATCTTTTGTTATTTACTTTACATATGCTGCAAATCACTGTATCAATGGTCAATTCTATGTAACAATAACATTATAACAAGAATGTGCATTCATTGCTTACTTATAGGAAAGATTTCAAGTAAAGAATCCTCCACATACATATATCCAGAAACTGAAAGGTTATCTCGACCCAGCGGTAACAAGAAAGGTAAGAAATGATTTACTTTCATTAGTATTTTTGGTCATTTCTTTATAAAATAGCAACATGGGTTATTAGTCTACAAATGCATTGAGAAATAGTTCTAAAATACTTTCCAGATTGCGTTTCTAGATTTTTGCTCAAGCAAGATGGATAGAGGAAGAAGCTGGAGATGGAAACCATTGGGACACACAGCTTAGCACTGTCACAAACAGGCCCAGAGTGGTATGACAAATGTGATATATTCATGAACGTACTTGACTTGTCACCAGTTCAGTGGACCAACAACAGACTACTCAATACAAAAAAAAGAAATAACTTGACAGGCATTAAAAAAAAAATGTCTTAAAATACTGTCTCCCTGGAAGAAACATCTATAATTATTTGTATTCAGTCAGCGCAGATGTGCTCATATCCTGTGTTGATGATTTTTAGCAGCTTTTTTTTGCAGAAGGAAAGGAAAGAACAGCAGATCACATTCCTGACTGGTTCTCTCTTTCTCTCAATTTGAACAATCCCAGCTTTGTGATTGCGTACAATTGGTTTATAAGGCTGCCTCAAAATACATTATGCAGGCTGGCACATTTCTTCTTTCCCTGGACCAATCAAAAAAAAAACATATTTCTGACGACTTCAATCGAAATATAACCCAAAATGTTACAAATTATATGGTATGAACCTTACCAAGATGCATCCTTTAGAAGAAACCTAGCTACAATGCTTCAAGGAGAGCGACATTTAATATTTTACACAAGTTAAACAATATGCTACGGATTTCTTTTGGGAATACTTGTGGAAAAATGCTTCTTTTAAGATGTGGCTGGTCCACTGGCAAAATGTAGTAAACCACTAAGAGAGAGAACTGTTTTCTGGGCAAGCTGGCATCTCTACTTAATCCCATCTGTGAACATAAAGCATATACCCATACATAATGAGTTCCAATTCACCAAGCGTACCACAAGTATTTGAAGTTCAACTGGAAGACCCTTTAGCTTTCCATTTGTATGGTTATAAGCATACTGTAACAAGGGAAAATTGGAAGGCTTACAGAACCCATTTTAAATTGTTAGTTCTGCTGCCCTATTAAATTCTAAGGGGAGGGGTGTTATTGTACTGTAGGTTAACCTTAGTTTTAGCTGCACTGCTGTCGCATGGGGAAAATCTGTTTTTATCCATCTGTTCTAGAACAAGGCTTTCTTAGATGGCAGTCTTCCAGGGTCTTCTTTTAAAAATAATTTGTGTCTTTAATAAGGTGATCTTTAAGAGAGCTAACCCTGCATAAAATCGAAACCAGGATGTCCTAAACTCCTAGCCCTTATTCTGAGGTGTGATAAGTGCAGATGACGTGCTATCTCATGAAAGCCCCATTGACTTTAAAAAGGCTTTTCCTGGGATTAGCACATCATCTGCGCTGATCACACCTTACAGAATGAGGGCCCTAGTCTGCCTAGCATTTCTTTATCTCAGGCCAGGGGTGTGCATCTTTGATGTTGTCAGTGGCTGAAGATAGACAGACAAATCGATCATTAGAAATAGCCAATAAATAGCCAATAAATATGAGTGGAAGGAGAGAGGGCATCACACGTGTGAAAAAGGGTCCCTTCATTATACTGCATTGGGCATAGTACCTCATTGTAGTCAGCATGGAAAGGAACAGGTCCCACTCATTCTACTGGTCATAGTTTGGTCCTCCTTTCCATACAAGGGGCAGTTAATGTATCTCGGGTTATTATATACTTACACTGATTATGCTTTGCTCCTTGTACATTACAAGTGTTGTATGTCAGGTAGATTTGGGTTGGCCAACGCAAGTCCTCAAGGGTCTCTAGGTCAGGTTTTAAGGATATCCCTGCTTCAGCACAGGTGGCGCAATCAGTTTATTTATAAAATGTTTTACCAGAAAGTAACACATTGATAGTTACCTCTCGTTTTCAAGTATTTCCTGGGCACAGTTATGACAAATAATACATGGTTACAAATACATGGTTACATTAAGTGAACAGGGTTATATACATTATATACAAGACATTGCATGCTCAGTCATTGACTAAGCCACCTGTGCTGAAGCAAGGATATCCTGAAAACCTGACCTGTTGGTGGCCCTTGAGGACTGGAGTTGGCCACCCCTGAAGTAGATGATGAATATTATATCACCACCCTTTTTGTCCCTGTGACTCGTTAGACTTGCTAAAGCCTCCTTCTCCATCTCTATTCCTTTAGAAATTTAGAAGACGAGTGCAAGAATCCACTCAAGTTTTACGAGAACTGGAAATATCTTTGAGAACAAACCACATAGGGTAAGAAATGATGCTTAGAAGTCCTTTGGCCTTGGGAATCTGTCCATGCAAAAAAGGGGGAGATGTCTCAACATAAAGAAAGTGCAATTAGAAGTTTGTTTGACACATTGCTCCATTTTCTGTTTGCTTTTGCATCACATGTAAGAAAGTATTTACTTTTTTACATTTGATACAAATAAGTAGCCAGAAAAGTTTATGCCACCCTAGAACTGGCGGATTTTTTAAACACAAATGCAGTAAAAAAAAAAAAAAAAAAGTGACACGCGGAGATGCAGAGTTTGACGCATCTCATAATAATCTGTGCATCGTGTATAACATCTATTGACACTCCCCAAATTATAACCTGATGCATATAGTGTAAAACTTGAAGCAAAGACCGTAGTACATTGATGTAAGATGAAAATGCTGATTTAATAATAGCATGTTCTTGTATAGCGCTGCCAGTTTTACGTAGCGCTTTACAGAGACATTTTGCGGGCACAGGGAGATAAAGTGACTTGCCCAAGGTCACAAGGAGCCGACTCCGAGAATTGAACCAAGTTACCCTGCTCCAAACTCAGTGCCGGTCAGTGCCTTTACTCACTGAGCCGCATCCATCTTTACTCCTTCTCCTTGCATCAATTGTGCCCCAAACTTGCCTTGTTACATCACCCCTACGGGATTAAATGTTTGCAACTGTATGATTGTGATATTAGTACTTTATAATCATCAGAATGGCATAAGAATGATTTCACTATGCCTCCTGTTAATAGTTGGGCAAACATAGGCTGATCTCAATGGCATTCCCCTGTAGAATTCATTGTTTTCTCTCTTTATCTCTCTGGTAAATCCCAGGATCCAGAGTGCAATTCTCATGATGCACAACAATAAAAACTGAATGTACATGTAACCCTCCCTGCCCGGCTTCCAAGGAAATTACATCGGTGTAGTTGTGTGTTTAACATCAGCATAGATTTACCTTGTCTCAGGGTGCTGGATGTGGTCGGCTGGGCGAAAAGATTGGCGCCAGGAGTTTTTATAGTACAACTTCAATCTTTATTGATGTTCCCAGGCGTGGGAACACTGCATTTACAATAAGATTGACAAGGATGTACCTTGTTTCAGCCATACAGTTATTACTCTATACATAGTTCTTCCCTGAGTGCCTGCTGTTAACACTCCTGAGAGGTGCATACACTTGTTACTGATAGGACTATCTGTATTGGACTAGGTGCCCCTTGTTGCACTTGCTTAGCTCTATCCATGTCATCTTTCTATTTCGGGTCCCTTCTGAGATCCTGTCTTCCTCTGGGGAGGTCATTATCACCCTTCTTTCTACTGCAGGAAAGTGCCACTGTCTCAGGGGTTATTAACACTGTATATGGAGATCCTTTTGTGGGGCTGATCTCCTGACACCCCAGAGCCCTATCTAGGCAGCTCTCTGTGGCATGTCTGCATTCCCTTTCTGGGACTTGCATATATCTTCTGTGCATTGTTGTAGGCTGTTAAGGCACTGACCCTAATTAAAACACAATGAACAGGGGGACCTAATCTCTCCTTTACTAGGTGAACTTTCCCCCAGCCTCTACTCCCGAGGCTCCTACTCTCTTCTCTTTCTGGAACCTAACCTTCCAGAACATTTCCTCTGACTCTTATACTCCCTATCACATAGTTCCATGTGTCATCACAGGGTGGAACCTATCATCCACTGCTTAATATTAACTCCTTAGATTACATTAGTAACCAACACATATGTATATATGTATTAATATGGCGCCAACAATGTTTGCAGCACTCTACCAAACAGACTACTAGATTACAGGAAAAATATGGTGCATCACATATAAAAGCACACAATAGAAAACCCTGCCCCGGAGGGCTTGCAATCTAAATAGGTAACACTTCTCCTAATCTAGCTCTTTCCTGATCCAACAAGTTGTTGTACAGCAATAGTGTCAAAACGTATTGTAAACATTTTCCACACTGGTGTCTTTGCTTGATGAATACCACACTTTATTTGCAGTGGAATTAGCTGCTCACTCATTTTAATTTGCAATGATTGCCATGTTTTAATGTTTAGACATTATGAGCAACTGCATGTACTTAGTAAAAGTCTGTTATTTTAAAACACGTGTTTCGGAAAGGTATTAGATAAACCCAATAATTATTTCTATTGGATTTTAAAGGGTATATAAGTACGGCTTTTATGTTGCCAGATTGGTGAGGTAAGCAGTTTTATGTGGCGGAAAAAAAGTGGAGTTGGATGCCTACTGTGGGCTAGTCATGTTACCCATTTCTAAATGACTGCCTATAAACCAAAGCATTATGAATTTAATCAAATGGAAAACTTGTGCTTTCTTATTGGACTCTCTCATGAGTTTAACCATAAAGTTAAGTCTGTGCCATCACAACAAAACCACATGCAAAGTGTGTCCCATTTATCAAATATGTTTATAATATTGTGTTTAATGCTGACCATGTACACATCACTCTACAGAGAGTTCATGGTGAAAATGTGTTCATGATTTTTTACAATGCTAAATGTATATAAAGTACAATACATATCATTACATGAAAGTATTGTCATAATATAAACAATGTTTTACTTCTATAAATGTTTTACTGCCTTTGTGATTAGACAGAAATGCCAAACTGGAAGTAAAACATTCAGCTACCATCCAACTGCTTAAACTTTCTACTGCTTTTCTGTCTAGATTGGAGTTCTTATGAACCCTTGGGGTGCCCCGGGCATCCCTAAAGGGCTCTCTGCAATTTTCAGGTCATTTGAAAATTGTACCAAATACAGAAGAATTCACAAAGCATCTGATTCCAGACGCGCTATGAGAAAGGGTCGCGGTTCCTTACAATGCATCTGATCTCAGACGTACTCTTAGAGAGGGTTGGGGTTCCTTAAGCTGCGTCCATAGTGCAGGAGACGGCAGAAGCTACGTAGCTTGCGCTGAAAACAAACACTAGGACGACAATGTATTTGAGTATAGTGTGCGCGCGCTAGCATGTGCACGTGCAAGACGGGGAGACCGGCGCTTCGGGCTACAAACAAGATTGTATATCCCGCACGACGGCCGGGTCACGTGAGCGGTTCGCCCAATGAGGGTGAACCAGCTGCGTGATGTCACTGCCACGCCCCCGACACGTCTTCCAGTCGCCTCTGCCTGCAGGACAGGAAATCTCTCCTGCTGCAGGTGAGCGTGCGCTGCGCCGAGGCACGCGGAAGCGGGCACTTCCACTATAGCCGAGGCCTCACAATGTATCTGATCTCAGACGCGCTATTAGAGTGGGTCGGGGTTCCGCAGAATTTCACAATATAATTATAGGGTTCTTTAACCAAAAAGGCTGGGAACCACTGGTCCAGACTAATGCAGAAGTTCAGATACCAGTGAAGCCACGTCCATAGCAGGGGAAGCCGCGCTGAGCCGTGCGGACGCTCCGCGCTGAGCCCCTGCATCCTCAATGAGAATGTCTTTAGAGGGGGCTCACGCGAGTGTCCGCAGGCGTGCTGAGGAGTTGGATTTTTCAGCCAACAGCCAAGCTGTTTTTCAGCGCGCTGTCGGCTGAAAACATCCAATCAGCGCGAAGCAGCGTCAACGTCACGGCGCCTTGACGTTGACGTCGGTGCGTTGCGGGCGATTGGCCCAGCAACGTCACTGCCCCGCCTCCCTCAGCCTCCCCCCGCCTCCCGATCGCGCCCGCTGGCTCGCCTGCATGTGCATGATATCGCACAGCTTCAGCGCGGTTCAGCACTGCTCCCATCTCTATGGACGCAGCCTGACAGACATAGCCCAGGTTGGTGCTGTACGTTAATTTCACTTGATCTTGAAATGGCACAATTAGAAAGCCCAGAGTTGGATGCTCTGACTGAGAAGCAGTCACATTGTTTACTTTCTGGCAGGTCAGATAGCCCCACTCAAAATCTGAGTGAAATGTGCATGAATTCTGTCTATTGATATAGTTCCACAACAGATTTTGAATTTGAACCGCAATACCCTGCTTTAAATGCCCGATGTTTGATCACAGGGCTATCCCCGCGCAATACAATACTTTTTCTTAGTGTGTAAAAAATACGGTTGTTTGTACTTTTTTTTTTTGTACAGCGCTCTTAAAATACTGCTAAATAAATGTGAATTAAATGTTTTGACAGATGGGTCAGGGAGTTCCTGAATGAAGAAAACAAAGGCCTGGATGTTTTAGTGGAATATCTTTCATTTGCCCAATATGCCGTCACGTAAGTCGAAAGCACCATATCTTTGCCTCGGGTTGGTCCCATATATGTTAAATCCTTGCCTTTACGGGCTGACATATAATGCCTCGGGTATACTTTATTACCACGGCGGTAATGATGCACTGTGATGCCAGGTGCAGGCTTAAAGCCGTGCTGGTTTGAACTGAACATGTTTGTTGCATGTTCTTCTCATCAATGGGCCCTCTGAGACCCAATAAAAAACAAGCAAATATTATTCATGTATATAAATCTTGAGACACATAAATAATTAGGAATTCTAGTGTGGGATCATGCATCTACCCTATAATATAGCACTTGTATACTTTTATGCTTAAAGCATATATACACCTATGAATACAGGAAAGGCACAGAGATGTGGTAGAGAAGGGGTTAAGTTGTTACAAATGTATTGGCCGGACCAAAACTGATCTGTGGCTTGAAACAGCATATCATGGGTACCGCACAAAAATAAACATGTTATTTTGTACAATAGTAATGATCTAAAACACTGGATGTGGCAAAGGTATTAGGTATATTGCATCCTGTGATAGAAGATCACAAACAATTCATTTTAGTTGCAAGTATAGCACAGTACTCAGCGTCACTATGTAGTGTAGCATGTTTAGTGATGTGGAATGAGACAGAAGGTCCCTGAACATAAAGTGCAACTACGGAAGTCATAAGAAGGTTGAAGCAAGAAATGAAGTTAGTCTCCAGGTTCCCAAACCCAGCACAGTGGCAAAGGTGTTCATAAGTGCAGACTATTCTGTAACCTTATTATAACCACTGTCCTGGTCACCAGGAATCCCACAGCTTAACTGCATTAGTCATTTTTCGTAAAACTGCCATGATGGAAAATTCAATTTATATAATAGAATTGCTAACATTTGGGAAATGGCATGCAGCACAAAGACCTTTTTGTTTGCAAATAACTGCACAGGGGTAAACACGAGCCACAGTATGTGGGCTTTCATTTGGTCCTGAAGCGGGAAACATGCCCCAAAATCATGACAATAAAAGTCTAATGTCGCCATGTGCTGCAGAACGTTGACGGAAGAGTCAAAATGAAAGCGTTTCTATGGCTATTATGTTAATGGCGTTTGTCAGTTTCCCCATCGTGGTTGGACGGATACCGTATGGAATATCAATGCATGTAAATGAATTACAGCAGACACAGTACTGGTTTAAAAGAACAATATTGCGATTTTTGTACAATTCATCTTCACTAATCATCTGACGTTTTAAAGAAAACGATTATTTTCAATCTTCGAGAATATTCCTGTGCTGTTTTTTTTCTCTCCCATTCTCTTACAGGAACTGTGTACAGTATTGTTGACAAAAACACAGAATTATGGATAGCATTAAATCATTTCATATCTGACCCTTGCAAAACCTGGTGAGCAGGAAGGAAATCGGTCCGAGCCTCCTTTGTTTTTAAATCCTTAATTGCATTTCTATTTCCTCTCAGTTTTGACTTCGAAAGCTTGGAAAACAATTTGGAAAACAATGTGGATAAATCGAAACCCTGGAGTCGGTCCATTGAGGACTTACACAGAGGAAGCAACTTACCATCTCCTGTCGGCAACAGCATCACTCGCTCAGGCAGACATTCGACATTACGGTATTCATCCTTAAGGGGGGGAAATATCTAGACTCACAACAGCATTCAGCTGCGTTGAACATATTGTGCAAATGTAAAGGTAATAATGTGTCACTACAAAACGGGTTGTGGTCAGATACTACTGTACATTGGTAATGCATTGTACTGGCGTACAATTCTGCCCTGTGGTTGCCTATAGGTGGTTCAAGGCATGAAAATAAAAGTTATTTCCAGAATGCACGAGCCTTACATATTAGCACTGTTTAGTAAACGTGGCTCTTTATATTTTTTCACGGTATTTGATCCGGAGGGTCCCCCGGACTTGAACTGAGCTATTTTCAGCCACGCAGGCCGCAGATTTCCAAGATACTTGGTGTCTGTGCCAATGCACTTCTTTAATTTTTAAAGATGGTCATCAAAAATAAAGGGACGTTACCTAAATAGGTTTTTCCCACCCGTAAGTTTGTGGGCAGCCCTCCTCCGCGTCACGTGATGCTGCGTTGTCATGGTAGCACATTGTCATTTGATGTCAGGTTGCCATCACAATATGATGCTGCAGGGGGTGGGGTGGGGGGGGCTATCCGGAGAAGGTGATGCCCCCTCTAAACACACACACACACACAATTCATCTCTGTTAACATGACTCGCATTACCTAAAGTAAGCGTTAGCTCTGTCCAGACCCGTTTTAGTTAAGTTCTAAGCACTATATATAACCCCTCAAACCCCCCTCGAAATAAGTAAACGAGTGAAGGGACTCTGAGCACTGCTGGATAATATCAGGCTGGAGGCATCGTGCGGTAAGATTAAAAAAACATGAAGATCAATCCTCTGACGCGTTTCGTCTTTCGACTTTATCAAAGAGAAATAACATATGGAGAGAATCTCTGTCTCTCTGTCTCACAAAACCCATAGTTCAGGGTCTGGGCAGAGCTAGTGCCACCTTTAGGTGTGACCTAACCAATGCATAGTTAATTATACCCGAGCTCTATGGATAGGTGTTGTTACAGGGAACACCTCTTTTGCATATCATTAGTACTAACTACTGTTATATTGAGTCCCTTACGGCTGAAACAGCACTATATACGGTGTAAGTACGCTTTGACGATACCCGTTAACACTTAATGAGGCATTCACTTAAGTTGATGCTTCGTTAAGTCAATAACGGGGCTTTGTGGAACTGGGCCCAAGGGAGCAACCCGGGATTGCTGCCCTAAATTAATCTATCACCTTTCACTGCTAAAGCGCCTCCATGGACTGAAACTGCAAAAGGCAGAAGGATTTCAAATATTTACACATTATAAATGAGTAAGTTAAGGCAGGGGTTCTCAACTCCAGTCCTCCAGACCTCCCAACAGGTCAGGTTTTAAGGCTACCCCTGCTTCAGCACAGGTGGCTCAATCAGAGGCCCAGGCTTTGACTAAAAACCTGACCTGTTGAGGGATGATGTGGACTGGAGTTGAGAACCCCTGAGTTAAGGGATATTGACATGAAGTGACTTCCTGACCTCTAATTGGGTAAACATATGCATTCGAAGTTGTTAAACATTTCAAATGAATTGACCTTAGCAATTAATAATGGGTTTTATCCCTGAGGAGCTAAAATACAAGGCAGGAATTGTACTCACAGCATTGTATATTTAGTTTCAACACGTTATCCATGATGCAACATCTCCCGTGACCATTACTTTGCCTTCTTATATATATAACTGTTGTGCTGCCAATAAGACGATAATATAATGTGTTGATAGCTTTAGCAATATATACATGGAAACCCATTTGAGTTGCATTATGCAAGGGACTACAATGGTTCCTTACAGTGCTATTATGTGATGAAAGCCACCTTATTGTACTGTTTAGCGGTAAAGCTGTAAGCTGGTCATGCCATTGTAATTATAAATGTTCCTGTTCTTTATCCTTTTCAATATGTCCTCTGTTACTCTCATGTTATGTCATATAGATGAGGTTAGAGATGGCGTTATGCAAATGAAAATATAACTTGTGAGCACATTCACATGTCTCAGACAGGTCTGCAACCCTGCTTTTCGCCATTATCTCCTAGCATACAGTGCTTCCACTGCAGCAAGGGATCCTGGGAAATGACATGCAAATGAACATACAACATCACCTTTTGCTTCAAATCCATTCTGAAATGGACCTCTAGAAAATTATATCTGCTGCATTACAGTTTTTCAGCACAGCCTGGGTTAAGGGCATAGCCAATAAACCCACTCAAAGATAGCTTTTCCCCCCTTCTTTTCTTCCCCTTGAACCCAAGCCACGTTAGTGTCTGGGTGCTTCCCCTTGAGACTGTCCTTCCGAAGTCGAACAAGTCCTTGTTACTTTTCCCCCAAAATCTTCAGCCGGTAGGCCTAGGTCTTCGGGGTCTTTGGTGCCGCGCTCTGTCAGGATTCGGAACGTCCTTCTCTTCCTCCCTTCGGCCAGAAGGCACTAAAGAAAGTCCAAGTCTTTTTTGTTTTGGCCGGAGCCTAATCACCCTGTATTTTTCCCTCCGAAGAGGGACGGTAACCAGCCGTATTGCATAGTTCGTGCCAGAGCACCCGACCCAAATAGGCCGGGCTAAAAAATGCTGTCCCTCCTTAGCCAGAAGGCCCAGGAATGACGGGAACGAGGGAAGTAAATCCTTGGCACTGTAATAGGGCTTAACCTTGCCCACTGTGAGCTTTACACAGACAGTACTCTACTACGAACCGCCACCCCCTGGGATTCTTCAGCTGGGGATGCACGGACCCAAGAAAATCTTGGTCTCATCCCACCTCCCGACCAGGCTATAGGATCAAATGTGTGTCACTGTCCATCCTACTCCTGCCACAGATAGGATAGACACTATACTTCCTCTTAGCCAGCTGTTTCAACCTCTTGGGCCTCATCAGTGTGAGACTGGCTATACTGGCTTTGCAGTATAAAGCTGTGATGGGTTTCAACCACACCTTAAATAAGTTATGGTGGGTAAAAAAAGTGACACAAACCCTCCACCGTATAGCATACTGTAAACGAATGAAAGGCATTATGACATTTTCCATTCACAGATTTGCTCCCTTAAAGTGCCTGCATTTCTGGGCATTCACAATATCTACATTTATACCTGTATACATCTCTTTATGGAAATCAGTCTAGGAAATGAGGTGGATTATTTCATATATCTTAATTGTCTTCTGATGTCTGACATATAATTTCATATATTATGTTATTTAATTAGTTATGTTTTCATGATTTGCACAATTGTGCATTAATAATGTCTGCTCATTTATATTCTCAAATGAACAAAGCTTGAGGTAATAAAAAAATACACATCAGAAGAGTTCAGTTGGGAACACACCAGGGGTGTAACAATAAACTTTTATTTAATTATTAAAAATCATTCACATACAAATATTAGCTGATTGAGTTGTGTGCAGTGTCTCCCTTTATGTTTATCATTTATATTCTCCAATCGGAACGTATTGTAATTATAATTCATTCTGTGACCCATTAAATGAGTTTTGAGGTTGATCATTGCATGCTAAACATTCTGTCCCTGATTGAAGTATTTGACATATTTCAGATCTGCACAGCTATGTATGTGTTTCAGATGATCATATATCTTCTCCGGTCATAATTGAAAAGTATGAGTGAGATGGAATACACTTCTTCATATTGTCCCTCTTTACTACTGTAATCCTCCTAGGTGATGTTCTCGTTCATCTGCCCCCTCTACATTCAAAATGCAGATGGCAGTCTCATTTATCTCTCACACTGCTTTTGCGCTGCCTCCCCCGTGTGCAGACCACTACATTGGCCACCCAAATTACACCAAATGAAGATCATGGTCTTCCTCTACAATGTATCCCATTCATACTGGACAGAGCCCATCTCCAAACAGTGTCCAACACAGCAGCTCCATTGTCTCCATAGCTTCCTTCACTCTTCCCTCATAACCTTCACTCCTCACCTATGGAATTCCCTACACCACAACATTTGACACTTCTCCATGCTTCAGACATTGTACCAGTGCATGTTAAATGTGTTACAAGTAGTATTTATTGTTTCTCTTTTTCACATCCCATTGTACTGTGCTGCACAATATTTTGGTGTCTTATAAATAAATGTCACGAGTTAACTAGAAATAGCCGTGTTAGTCCAGTCGCGATGTGCATAGTAAATGAGTACTTCAGAATTAGCTGATACCTTTTTTATTTGGACTAACAGGTCACTAATACCAGTAAGTTGATTAATTGCACAAACAATGAGAAGTAGAATTTAATATCCAAGATTAGTTTGAAAGCTACATTAAAGACTTTTAAACCATCTGGCACTTTTAATCAACATGTTTGAACATTTCAGTTCAAATGTTTCCTTGATGTAAGTTAACTGAAAATGATTACCATGAAGATTGCTGGCTGAAATCATACATTGGGTAACGTGAGCTATATTTCAACAACAACCTCCCAACATTTGTATGACATCATTAACTGCTGTCACATGTCATCAAACCAGGTCTTTAGTCCTAGAAAGGAAAGTGTATTATTATTTATTCATCTTCTTATTTAACCAGTTGACACACATTGAAAATCTTTCAAGAGAACAGCCTACACCAGAGTTGGCTAACTCCACTTCTCAAGGGTCACCAACAGGTCAGCTTTTAAGGATATCCCTGCTTCAGCGCAGATGACTCAGTCGAAGGTGGCCCTTGAGGACTGGAGTTGGCCACCTCTGGCCTACATTGTCTTTAATTGGTCCATGGAGTATGCAAATCCCCAGCGCAGAATGACGAAATAACAATATACTTTACAAACATATTGCATTAACAAGTTGAGAAATTCCTACTTCAAAGAGTTTGCAATTTAAATGTCCATGTAGCTTGCTTACAGTCTTCATTTTCAGCCCTTTTTTGCGATCACAGTGAAAAGAAGACCCTGTTCTTGTCCTTATGATCACCGTAGGGCCTACAGTATATACTAAGCTTCACAAACTGCTTTTTCAACGCAAAATTGGTGCGTGTTAAACCCAAATTCAGTAGCGCTTGTGTGCACCAATGGACTAACCTCAAATTTTCAGAATTGGGACTGTGCTTAGCATAAACATGTGAGTAATATGCACTAAAATAGAAAGTTTCTGCGAACCACAAAATCAATAAAACGTGTGTCAACATTTTCTGCCAAGTGAATTTGTGTAAACACTAAAAAGACTGTTGATAGTGTTAGCGCGGAATGCCGCATCGATGTTTAATCATATACGTTAACAAAATGTATAATTTTCCCAGTATTGCTATCCTAAATAATATTACACTAATAATGACTATTTACTAATAATAGTTTTAAATTAAAAATACCCCTAATTCTATTACAGTGCCATCCAAGGGGCCCTTATGATGGATATTGTACAACATTGGCCATTGCTATTTTTTTAGGGGCTGTACGCTGAATGGGGGGGCCCCTTCTCATCCGGCCCGACTGAGCGGTCACATGACAAGGAACTGCCGGATGGGGAATGCATCCAAATAATTTAAAAAGAACAAATTGTGTCACATGTATGAAGTAATCAGTGACCGATTTCCCGTTAGGCCCAGGCCATCAAAATTTGGGTGCGTCAAAAATGTCCGCCCCCATATACATTTGCCGCTCTATCGGGCCTGATGGGAAGGCCCTTACATGTTTCGTCCGCCTCCTTCTCCATTCGAATTGCAGCGTCAAATGGCATCATGACGTCACGTTACCATGGCAACAGGTCACCTTGGTGACGTTCGCTGCACCATTTGATGCTGGGATTCGAATGGAGAAGGTGGGCGGCAGCAAGAAGACGGCCACAACATGTAAGTGCCCAGGAAGTAACAGAACGACCCTCACACATACAATGCACATTTTATGAAGGTTTGTATTACTTTTTAGCACCGACATTTTTTACGCGACAGGCATTTATAAAATGTGCTAAATAGCCCCCCCTTATGGCCAAAACAAGCACGGCCACATACAGCTGTCTGGTCAGCAAGCTAATCATATGCGCTAACACCAGCCTGTCCTGCTGACCAGCAACAATTCTATCTCACTGGAGATTGAAGAGGGTCAAATGAAAACATTAGTATCTCTGTAAACAGGGTCTTTTAAATTGATTGTGTGCAGTCACTGTAGGGGGTTTTACTTTTCAACAAAAACGATATGTTTGTCTGAATCTACGAACACAAATGTGTAATAACCTGCTTGAAAGAAAGGGAAATGTGATCATTGAACAATCTCAAGAGACAGTGTTTGCAAATAAGTCTACATTACTATTGTACATCGCCGCGTAAGTGCAAAATCAATAGATCTTTCCAAGTATTTGTTGATGTATGGAAGCAATGTATGGAAAGGCTATTGGCTTGGTTGTATAAATGGCTATATATTAAATATCGCTGAAGGATTAATTACAATAGATTATGGTTCTGTCATAACATGAATAGACTGCTAGGGTTATTTTAATGTTTAATGATTGGTCTGTGAGGAGAAGTTTTCTGTGTGTGTGAATTATGGTCACCAGGAGGAGTTTAAGCCGGAGAGTATTTTTATTTTGTATACTGTATAAAGTTCTGACACTGGATGGGGTATGTGCCTAAGGCCTGGTCCCCGCTGGCTACTGCAGCACCCGCTGTGGCGGACGCCGCAGGGACGAGAGCCGTCCCCTCAATGGTGCTGGGCCCGCTGCAAGGGGGGGCCGCAGCGCTGTGGCGAGAGTTGCTCCTGCGCTTAATAGAATTGAGAGCAGGACTTGCGACGGAGAGCTAAGCCACGCCCCCCCCGGCGGTTCAGCCAACGAGGGCGAACCTGCCGGGTGACGTCATGGCCGCGCCCATGTCACTCCCCCGCCACGCCCCCCCTCGGTCTCTCTTCTTGCAGCTCACTGCAGACCGGGGAATCGGTTGCACGCGCCGCCAGACTCGCGGGCGCGCGTGCAGCGGAGGTACTGAGGCCTCAGCCTAAGTCTTCCATCCGGCCAGCAGCTGGGAACGACAAATGTATTCAGAAAGTGTCATTTTTTCTTAGGCCACACCCATAGTGCTACGTAGCTCGCGCCAAAACAAAAACACTAGGACGCCAATGTATATGCGCATAGAGAGCGCGCGCAGATCTCTTTTGCAGTAAAAAAAAGAACAATTGATCTATAAATGTTAGTGGTACAGACTGTGCAAAGAAGAGTAATAGCCCATAATAGGGAGTTTTGTTGTAGGAAAATATTGTAGAATAAGTTTTTCTGTCACACCTTAACACTTTCACTGCCACACATTGCCCTGCTTTACTCTGCTTTGTCTATGAGAGCTCTCAAACCCTTAAGCTTCGTCCATGGATACTGCTTGCGGGCAGAGGCGTGCTGAGGCTGAGGGAAAGCGGGTGCTTTCCCTGGCCTTAGACAGCACGCTGTCCGGGGGCATGTCGGCGGGCGGGCCAGTGACATCACGGAGCTGAGGGCGAACCGCTCACGTGACCGGCCCTGCGCGCGAGAAAATGTAAAATTTAAAGCCGCTCTCATTGCGGCTGTATGGGCTCAGTGCCGAGCGTAAGCGTGCCTCAGCGGGCCTCCGCCTGCAAGCACTTTCCATGGACGCGGCCTTATAATGAACAGTAGCAGCATAAACAATTGCATGCATCTCCTACTGATTTCTGAAGCTTAGTAGACTGAGGCTGAGTTTATAGTCCTGGCTACAGCTACAGCGATGGCTTGCAGCCGCAAAGCAACCCAATGTAGTCCGTAGCGACCGCATATAGTCGGAGCGGCAGCGACAAATCTACCAAAATCTCCGTAGCTGAAAGATTTTGATATTTGCAGCTACAGAAGCCCCATGTGACTTGCAGCAGCCAATCACACTACCCCTCTGCCTTCCCCCTACCTGACGTCACCGCCCCTTGCAGCCAGCTACATCGCACACCAGAGTGCAACTTTTGCTACAGCGACGGCGACGAGTGATGTCACTGGTAGCGTCGCCGTAGCAAGGACTATAAACGTACCCTTTGGCCGCGTCCATGGTGAGCGCATGCGCTTGCGCACCTGTAGCTGGAGCAATTTGTGTCCATGGGGTATATGCCATGGGGAGGGCGTGTCGGAGGCGTGGCCGTGATGTCACAGAGCTGGTTCACCCTCATTGGGCAAACCGCTCACGTGACCCGACCATTGTGCGACAGAAACAAATGTATTTGTCTTCTCGTACCGCAAGCACCGGCGCTTCTCGACACGCGCGGGGTCGCGCACTCCATGGCCTGCCACATAGAGATATGACATTTTGATCGCTCACCATGGACGCGGCCTTATAAGAAACTGTAGCGAAGACATATAGATATATAGATGTAGCAAAGCTAAGTGTCTTTGGTGCCACTTCCTTTTTGAAGCAAGGACCACCGCTGCTCCATTGCGGCAGACACTGTCCCCGGCGCCGTGGACTTTTGCACGTTCGTCCGCGACACCGCGGCCAGCAAGTCCCATCTGTAGGTGCAGGTCCTTCGTGTCAATAATCCCGGCAGTATCTTGATGCTAACAAATTTACTGATCCAACATTTTCATGTCCAAAATATAGTAACTCTTCTTATTTTTTTTATAGCGTACCAATCCTTAGTATGGCAATTGAATCATAATATATGGAATACTAAAAGAACTCCGGTGAAGTCCTTATCTCACTGTAATCTGCACAGACTTGCATTCCTGACATACGGGACTATTTCCTTTGCAAATGCTTTGTGGTTTCCAGTCTGCACCTTCACAAATCTCAGTGAGTCATGGAAGCGTAGAAGCACTTGCAACATTCTCTGACTGTGACTAAATGTTTGCTGATCAGATCCTTATGCTTCACAGGAAATGCATCAAATGCTTAATCATTAATGTATGATCATCAATGAAAGCATGAGACACTTTAGTGAGCTGCCCTGAAAATGTCAGTCTCACTGTTTACTTTTAGGAAGCAGTATTTGTGATAGTTATATTGATGATGTGATTACATATCAGTATAGACTAAATATGATATCTACTGCACTCCTTTCAAGGGAATATGTGTCAGTTTTTCTTATATCGGTATAGTCAGAGCAGGAGGTGAGTCAATGTAGAGTCACATCATTCATACAGTTGGAGATCTCCAGTTGCAACACTTATGCCAAAATAAGAGCACCTTGCAGGTTACGTCACTGATTGTCCCACTGCCCAGCAACCCAGGGTGATCACAAATATGTAGTGCTCAGGCCGGAGCTATCAATTAGTTCTTAGAAACTATTATTTCATTTTGTTGTATCTCTTAATTAGAAAAAAAAAATAATTCGCAACGATTAGGACAAAAAGAAAAAGCAAATTGTAGAGTGAGAACAGGAAAAGAAAAAAACCCCGTCACTGTGGCTGTGCTTTGAAAGTATTTGAGACAGCACTTCTCTGCGCGATGGCTACCCATCCGCGGGCAGCACATAGTGAGCAATCGTCAAAAACGAGAACTAGGTTGCACCTTGCAGCACATCGCATGTACCATGCGTGCCACTTTACCGCCAACAGAAAGTCTACTTGCTTTGCTTCGATGGCTCTGGCTACAGTACAAATGATGGCCACAAAATTGCCATGTTCCTTTGTGTTATACAAATCCTTCACCTTTTATTTTTAATGTCCAGACACAACATCGGTCATTTCAGCTTCTGTATAAGTCACAAATCATAACGGACCCTCTTTTTCTAATGTGTGTTTGTCTGTAATATGGAACAGTCATAATAGTGGGATATAACAATAGTGCACGGTACATGAAGAATAAATGTTGTGATGCTACTGTGCGGGAGGGAGACTGGAGCAGTGTCATTGCTGGGAGATTGGAAGCTGGTACTGTATTTTGTGTAGTATTTCTTATGTTTTTTAATGTAGTATTTCTTACTGTATTTTGGTGTAGTATTTCTTACTGTATTTTGGTGTAGTATTTCTTACTGTATTTTGGTGTAGTATTTCGGTGTAGTATTTCTTACTGTTTTTTGGTGTAGTATTTCGGTGTAGTATTTCGGTGTAGTATTTCTTACTGTATTTCGGTCTAGTATTTCTTACTGTATTTCGGTGTAGTAGTATTTCTTACTGTATGTCGGTGTATTATTTCGGTGTAGTATTTCTTACTGTATTTTGTGTAGTATTTCTTACTGTATTTTGGTGTAGTATTTCTTACTGTATTTTGGTGTAGTATTTCGGTGTAGTATTTCTTACTGTATTTTGGTGTAGTATTTTGGTGTATTATTTCGGTGTAGTATTTCTTACTGTATTTTGGTGTAGTATTTCTTACTGTATTTTGGTGTAGTATTTCTTACTGTATTTTGGTGTAGTATTTCTTACTGTATTTTGGTGTAGTATTTTGGTGTAGTATTTCTTACTGTATTTTGGTGTAGTATTTTGGTGTAGTATTTCTTACTGTATTTCGGTGTAGTATTTCTTACTGTATTTCGGTGTAGTATTTCTTACTGTATTTCGGTGTAGTATTTCTTACTGTATTTCGGGGTAGTATTTCTTACTGTATGTCAGTGTATTATTTCGGTGTAGTATTTCTTACTGTATTTTGGTGTAGTATTTCTTACTGTATTTCGGTGTAGTATTTCTTACTGTATTTCGGTGTAGTATTTCTTACTGTATTTCGGTGTAGTATTTCTTACTGTATTTCGGTGTAGTATTTCGTACTGTATTTCGGTGCAGTATTTCTTACTGTATTTTCGTGCAGTATTTCTTACTGTATTTCGGTGTAGTAATATTTCTTACAGTATTTAGGAGCAGTGTAATCGATAGATTTAAAGATAAGGATAATCTCATAATGATAATTGGAATAATTGCATAATTGAGCATTTCAAAGGCAGAAGAAGATATTGAAGAGTATCTTATATTTAAACAAAACAGCCGTAAAATGACAAGTCCTAACTACTTAAAAATTAACTATTTCGTTTGGCAACTGGCAATCAGTTTATTTGATATAGTTTCTAGACAAGTATCCACATGGAAAAAATGAAGGATTTATTCGTCTTAAATGTTACTGGTTGAAATCCAAAATATGCTGGAGTTTGACAATGAGGGGAAATATGGAGACATTGTATCGTAGTGTCTTCTATATGTGTTTTATATTATTGAAGCATTGCACGAGTTATTAACCTGTTCCCAGCTTATTGGCCATTTATCTGCTTACTTGCTAAAGACTCAATCCCAGCAGCATCTTTTAATAATTATTGAGGCTTAACCCCCCCCGCCAAACCCCCCAATATTGCCGTAGACCAGGGATGCTCAACTCCAGTCCGCATGTCCCCCGTCCCCCCCAACAGGTCAGGTTTGCAGGATATCCCAGCTTCAGCACAGGTGGCTCAATCAGTGGCTCAGTCTAAGACAGAAGCTCTGATTGAACCACCTGTGCTGAAGCAGGGACTGATTGAGCCACTGGTGCTGAAGCAGGGACTGATTGAGCTGCCTGTGCATGGGTTGTGTGAGTGAAAGTAGTAAGTCCTGAATAAGATTTTTTTAAAGAAAAAAAAAAAGTTTAATATATATATATATATTTTTGCAATCCTTGACACACACACACACACACACACACACACACACACACACACACACACACACACACACACACACACACACACACACACACACACACACACACACACACACACACACACACACACACACATACATTTGAGCGCAGGCAGCGGCGCGAAAAGATGATTTTCCTCATCTTCGCCGCTGTCTGTCGGCTCCCCTCTCCCTGCCGTGCGCGCAGCCCTTGTATAGAGAGGCTGACTAACGTCAGCCAACTAAAAATCCGCGCGCACAGCACGCTCCCGGCACTATAGAACGTGCCTAAATGAACAGGTTGGTGCCCTTGCAGGCCAAGCAGAAGCAGATTAGTAATGATTCTCACTGCACTTTAACATCATACAGTATATAAAGACTGCCTGCCTCTTTATTTCATTGTACCTGACATTTTGTATAAATCCACCATTGAATACGTGCACTATGTAACATTTTGAGGCAATATGATCAAAAGGTGTAGCCTGCCTTTAAGTGGCAACATGAATGAAGTATCAGTCCTTTCCATGATAATGATACAGTTTATGCAGCATTATGCCACTTAAATCATATCCATTACCCTAATATTCAGTAACCACAGCCCATCTGCTTTAAATGATGATGTGCAGTTTTGCTTATATATAATGTGCTTATCCTTCCTTCATTCAATTACTTTGCAGTGTAGGACGTGCTTACTAAGATTTGGAAGAGAATGAAGTACTCTGAAGCTGTTCTTATTACTTCTTGTATCTTTTTAAACTCTTGGGTGCCCATTTTTTTATGTTATCTACAAGAATGGAGCTAAGGCTGCGCTTATAGTGCCGGCGATGCGACGGTCGCTGGAAAATCAAATAGAGAGGACTTCCAGCGATCGCGACCAATCCGTCGCTCCGTCGCGTCACGCTTACTATAAGCGCCCGCAACAGCGGCAATGCATTTGTTTTGCCGCGCCGTTGTCGCCGGCACTATAAGCGCAGCCTAACTGAGGAGGTGAACTGAACCGGACCTTCACCTGCATGAGACCCAAGGCTTTGCTCTACAAAGTGCTCACAGTCCTTCCAACACTCGAGTGGTTAAGTTAGACCTGTCCAATTTTCGAATGTTGCAGTCAGGGGAATAGTGAGATGTGTGTCTGTGTGAGGCTTGGGATACAGCACCAATGGATCAGCAGGTTTCCCATTCAGAAGAAACTGACAAAGAGGCCAAAACAAAGCTTTTATGAAATATTTAGCAAACCTTGAGAACTAAATGTTGGCGTATTAATGACGTGCATAAATGGCATCTATTTCAATGCAGGGGAATTGAAAATGTTTGTGTGTAGAAAATGGCAGCCATAATAAAATGAGCATTCCTACTGAATAACATATGGTACAGATGTGGAATAGTCATTAATGCAGGGTTATCAACTCCAGTCATCAAGACTGCCCCCACTGGTCAGGTTTTAAGGATATCCTTAAAGGACATGTTGCTCAGGACATCCCTAAGGACATGTGGCTCAGTCACAGAGCCTGTGTCAGCACCGGTGGCTCAATCTGAGCCTCTGAGTCACCTGTGCTGAAGCAGGGATAGCTTGAAAACCTAAAAACCTAACCTATTGGAGGGGTCTTGAGGACTCGAGTTGAGAACCCCTGCATTAAGGTGTTGGTCCTAAATACTAAAGCTTAACCCCTTTGCTGCTAGAAGGGCCAACAATACACTGCTCTTCTAAGCATTGTTGACTGACCCCTCTGGCAGCCGAGGGTAAAGATTTGGATCCCAGACATTCTGTACAGTGTTGGGCATCACTTCTGTCTCCAGCATACTCACCTGTAATTGAGGGATGGATCTTCCTCCTGTTTGTAGGCAAGTGAAGTAAAATTGGGTAAGGCTTCAGAAATAGAAGGGATTTTATAACTACAAGCTATTATACAGCATTGCGTTATGTTACTAACAAAGTAGCTGTGATATATATGTTTTTTCATTCTTTTATAGCAATCCCTGTCTGAGCATACAAGTATTATAGTCACTGGTATAACAGTAAACACTGGGAATCTCTGCACAAAAAGCCTACATGGCTGATACTACATTGGCAGAAGTGACTGTCGGGCCATTTTCGACCACAATTTGCCATTGAATGCAAAGAGCGATTTTGGCCGAAAGCGAACCAATCGTTCACTGTGTCATATATAGAACAAGCCCCTTAAGTCATGTGATGGCAAACATAGAGATTTTGTAAGTGATTTTAGAAATGTAACTGCCTCGTGCATTTCAGTGACAAATGGTGTTATCATTAGCAGGAATGCAACTTGGCTTACTAATTCTTCATACTTACTTACTTTACTAAGACTTACTTACTTCATTGAAGTTTCGGTGAAAACGCTTATCCATGCCACATCCTAGTGAAACATTTAATACATCTTTAACCCGTTCCCTGCCAGAAAGGCTTGCTGGAATTTTATGGGGATGTTTCTGTTCAAGTGTAAAAACCAAACTCCAAAGAGGTACCATAGAGAATAATAAACAGGAAGGATGCAGGCGTTCATCAGCAAGGACCATTACAATGATTACTAAGATGCAGAGATGGAGACCTTTATTGTAAGCAAGAGTGTTAGAATATTCCTTTGTGTTTCAGATACAACACCCTACCAAGCAGGAGGACACTTAAAAATTCAAGATTAGTAAGCAAGAAAGATGACGTCCATGTCTGCATCATGTGTTTACGCGCCATAATGAACTACCAGGTATGGATAACTGTATGTTTGAGCAAGATAACTAAAATTTATTTGGATCTAGTGAAGCAAGGAGAGGTTGGACATGATCAATGTATATCAGGTGTCCCTAATCTGTCTCACCGTGTGCTTTCACATGCCTTTGCTTTTTTTAATTTATTTTTGATTTCAGAAGTCTCCTTGAGAAACTAACTTGACCTCTTTCAAAGTTAGAGAGGCCTCTGGAAACATAGGGGTTAATATGTATTACTCCTCCGTGACACTGAAAGGGATGAAGAGTTAACGTAAAGGCCTCTCCAGCTGTGAATGGGTTAAGAAGTTAATTGATAGCGTTTGTGTTGTGGCGCTGTGATGCACTGTTTGTCTCGGCCCCACCATGTATATAAACATACTGCAACATAAAGCAGAACTGAGTATTACTGATCACTTCTAACAGTATATAACAGGGTCGCACACAAAACATGTTGCTCAGAAAAGACATCATCCTGTCATTTGTTGCCGAGGCTTTCATGCAGCTTTGCCACATTATATTTGGACCAGTGCCATTATCTAACCTTTCTAAAGACAGTTATAACTGTCCTAGTTTGACACTTGCAGAGTGGTATACCCACGTGTGTAACTAGAAATTAGTGGTATCGGATGGACCTATTCAGCCCCTTTCACACAAATTGGTAAAATTCTTTGTTTTAATAAAACTTGGCAATGATCTCAAAACCATTTGCGATACATTTTTCTGATGAGGGTGTAGCATCTTTTTCCTGGTCTTATAGCTTCTCTGTAAAACAAATTCCTCCATTGTTTTTTCTACAGTATGGATTCAACCTGGTCATGTCACATCCACATGCTGTCAACGAGATTGCACTAAGTCTGAACAATAGGAATCCCAGGTAAGAGTTTCAGCACCCTACGTGAGGACTAAGAAGTGTTAATACATAGACAATTATGGAATAGAGCAGCAGCTAATAATATACTGTACTGGACATTACCCATCCCCGGAAATGTAATACAATGCTGTGGCTTTGTGCTTCCAGCATCCAAAATGTTGCAGATTTGCTGAAAAGACTCAAATAAAAATATTGGAACACTTTAACAGTTGCAGTCTACAATCTCTAGCATAGCTGGCCTTTATTACTGTCTAACAACACATAAAATAATAGTAATAATATACTAATAATTGTATGTAGCTGTGACGTGAATGCATAGAATTTACTGACACAATGATCCCTGCACCAAGCAGATTAGATGATCGTGAGTGCCTGAAGCATTAACCTACAAAGTGCTATATCTGCGATTCAGTTACTGTGCAATGACAGCTAGGCCATTTGTTCTTCCTTATAATTCCTAAAGGGAAACTACTACAATAGAAACAGAACCTTTTATTTTGTATGGGTCAATCTGTCCTATGTTTATGTATCAAGTAAATACCATTACGTGATCATTGGACCCTACGCTACAATACACAGGAATGGGTTGGGACCCCAGCACATTTGTAAATCCAGTCCAATATTGCTGAAAGATAAGAGCACCAAGCTCAACACTCACTTATATAAGCAAAAATAATATATATTTATATATTAAATAAGTATCAATAGTGCAAACATATCAACAAACACATAAGTACAAGATAAGCATATACCCATACCAATATTGCTTCAACACGAGCATTTACTGGAGAGAAGTGCCATGCTGGTTCAGTCATTACCTAGACATTATTTTCAATGCACCATGATTCAGCCAGTAATGGCCATATTATCCACGTGAATATTTCTCACACTGTGGGCACAAAGCTTCCAGATGTTGTTATGCTTTCTTTTGACACCAGTTGCTAAAACCAGGGCAAAACTATTTCTTTGTTCAAAGAAAAGGAAATCTGGTTTCTCCCCAGTTTTGCAGCCATGTATCGATGTTAAATATCCCTCTTTATTCCCTATGCTTAATAACTCCATTCAGCATAAATTGGGATTGAAGGATACATTAACTACAAATGTTCCCATTGTCACCCACTTCGTACATTGTAAGCTCTTGAGGCAAATATTCCTTCTTATATTGTTTAAATGTATTCCTCTAACACCGTGCTTACCTTTTATTTCCATTTTGTTTGGTAACGCAGTGATTAATCTGCCAGCTCTAAAAGCATCAATCAATTATTATTTTATATGGAACAAAGAGTGAATTTATACCTCAAATGTGTACATTATGCTTTATGTACAAAGCAACAGCCTTCGTGTTTCCAATACATGTATTTGTTAGTGTTGTGACACGGTCCTACACATGTAATGCTTTTGCAAGGGGAGCCTACAATATATTTGAGGGAGACTGATTAATGCAGCAAAACGTGAAATCTTATATGTGATTTTAGAATAAATCGGTTCTGTTGTATTAGATAATACTTACTGTATTTTTAAAATTTTTATTATTCAACTCTTAATGCCATTTTAAATACGTTTTAAAGTATCCTTTGATTTCTACAGCAGGTTTTAGACCACTTCCCCAGCCGTGCAGCGCCTGAAAACAATGCATTGTCGCCACCGCGTGCGCTTATAGTAAGCACGACGACGACGTGGCGACGCGATTTTCGGAAGCCGGGAATATTTGATTTTTCAGGGGCTGTCGCCTCATGTGACAGCCCCTGAACCAATCAATGCCCTGGTCGCCCAGGACGCCGCTGCAAAGCGAAATACAACTTTCGCTAGCGGCGAGGGTGACATCACGCGTCGCCGGCAATATACGCGCGGCCTTACACTGACTGAAGCAGCCATTATAGTAGTCACACAATCAGGATTTTGACAGATTTATAACAGGAGCACCAAGCAATTGCCATTTTAGGTAAGAATGTAGAATTATACATTGACACATGCTTTACGTATAAAAGGAAGGGAATAAAAGAGGGAATGTAGTATTGCTGCTTTAAAGAATGTTACATCACATTAAATGAGCTTTTTGAAAAGGATGAAAATACTCACAAGGTTATTATAATCCTTATGAATGTCAATACATTCTTCTTACAATCCCAGCAGATGCTGATGTTTCACAATTTTGTCATTGATTGATGAATTCCCTTTTCTTACAGAACAAAAGCACTTGTATTAGAACTGTTAGCAGCAGTTTGTCTTGTCCGTGGAGGGCATGAAATTATTTTATCCGCATTCGATAACTTCAAGGAGGTAGGAATTTGCACTCGGATTATAGTTTATCAACAATGACTGCACTGCATATTATTGTAGGCAATGCTGTTTTTTTGTTTTTGTTTTTTTATTCCATTTCTTCCAAGGAGTAACATAGAATGAAACGAAAACTTTGTGATAAACGTAATTGATAATTACTTGTTACAACCTCAGAGGCTGATGTTTTTCTTTTGAAGTTTGCTTTGATGTGGGCTTTGTTCAAAATATTACTCTGATGTTTGGAAACGTAACACAATGTTAAAAAAGGAACGTCCCAAGTGAACTACTCATTTGACGCAAAATTTACTAGTTTTCTGTTAGAACAGATGTAGTATACATATTGTAGAACGGGTACCCAACTCCAGTGCTCAAGGGCCACCAACAGGTAAGGTTTAAAGCATATCCCTGCTTCAGCACAGGTGGCTCAATCAGTGGCTCAGTCATAATGAGTCTTAAATGAAAGTTGTAGATACAAAAAAATCATTAATAGGCATAAGAATCTGACACAGAACTTTTGATGCCGAGTAACGGTTATATGATGTTTTTTTTTTTACAGTAAACAGACTTAGAATAATAGTTAATGTAGTATATGTAGTCTAATTCAGGGGTGCGCAATGTGGGGGGGTGCAAGATTTTTTGGGTGGGGGGTCCGGCGGTTGCAAACGCCCAGTACTCTTCCCCAAAGCATTTGAATTAAATGCCTGTGGGATCGTGTGAGGCCTCTGCAATGTATCCTACCTTGTTTTTGGCAACGCGGCGTCAAATGGTTATGTGACCCCGTAGCGCCATTTGACGCCGAAGACAAGGAAGGAGGGGGGTGCGAGCTGGTAAGCAGATAAGGCAGGGGTGTGCACGGAGGAAAGTTTGGCCACCCTGGTCTAATTCATAGTACAATAATCCATGTACACGCCCTTCCCAAAAAATATCACAATCATTTGGCATACAAAACACAGAGATACATTGGCTTGTATAATAGCACCATCCAGTCAAATGTTGGTCTCAGTGGGGGTTATTTATTCAAGTCTGGAAAACCGGAGCAAAAACCCAGTGCAAAAGAGTTGGCAAAGGAGCAGCTCAAATCGCTTTAACTGCAACTCCCTTTCTTTGATGATAAGTGTTGTTCTGGGCCCCAGTTTTGCAGCCAGGAGACATTGGCAATAGAGCCCACAGTGCTATTTATACTTTTAATGGGGTTAAAATAAATACCGGTATAAATTGCATTATTGAGTTGTATGGTAGTGTTTGCTAGTTTTAAAAGCATGTAATCAATCTCAAATGATCAATTCCTGCCTGTTCCTGAAAACACAACAGTTTTGGGGCACTTATGCGCTGAATTTACAAACCCTGGGCAGGTGGGATTAAAAAGAAAAAGAAACGCTACAGTTCTACGAACCACCATTCATCAATAATGCTTTGCAAAACATACCTTTTTGCATTTAATAAAATGTTACTATGAAACCTTAATTAGCATGTTGGCACAATGGGGTAGAAACAGTGATCTGTACTTGGCTGTTTCCTTATATATCTTAATTAACACCATTTGCGTGAATCGGCTGGTATCACCGTGGAAACCTACTTTCCCCACTAAACACATTTCCTCCGAGGAATTTTGCTTTATTGAAGAATGCAACTTTGTGTCAATTATTTTCATTTTATTCCTTATTGTGTCTTCTTGATTAGTTCATTTTGGTCAAATGTGCGAAGAGAATGGATACAATACAAAGGGACTTGAATACATTTATACTAAGGTGCAAAACATCTGTATAAGGGGGAGGGAATATTAATTTGTCATTTTCTCTCTTAACAGATTATAAATGTTGATTATGAATTAGTAAATAATATAAACAATTGGTTTATAACTAGTACATTATATTAACAAAAGAAAGGGACATGAGCTGTTTACTTAAATAAACAAATTATTTACATTTTTGAATGACAGTAATAGATATAAATGAAAGAATAAAGAGGTTTATTCAATAAATGATATGCTCATTGTAGTAAAAAATGACTACACTTGGTGCCACTATTTAATCAATGGCTGCTTTAGAGAATTATTTGTTCCAGTTTAATGAGAATAGATGAGGAGAAAGTGTAGAAAGTGTAGAATTTGCTCTCCACATTCATATAAGAATATATACATTGCGGGAAACTTTCCAAAGTCTCCCGGCTTGAAAGCTGGTGCAAAAGTGATACCAAAAACAGCCCCAGATCTGTCAAGTAAAAAAATATTTGGAAGTATAGAGGTTTTTTCCTGAATGGATTTGGTGCTGTTTTGTAGCACGAGTATTGCTATGCGTTATCAGCCAGATGTCGATCAAAATCCACCTTGGGATAGTTAATTAGGACATGAAAGCAGTAGTGTAGTAAGCTGACATTTCTAATGCTATCCCATTACTATCTGTGAATTGCTTCGTTTTTATATTTCTCTTGATAACATATTTGTTTTCTCACCAGGTTTGTGGGGAAAAGCAGCGCTTTGAAAAACTAATGGAGCATTTCAGGAATGAAGACAATAATATAGATTTTATGGTGAGGGCCTTTGTACTATATTTTGATTTGACTTAAATAATATTGGCAACAATTTTTCTTATGTAAAACGTCCATAAAAACTATGATGCACATGGCATAATAAATTAACATTAAAAAAAAAACCCATTTGAATTGACCACATTTGGATTTATTTGCTTTGTTCTCAATCTGAAATTGCTTTATCATATGCAATGAAAAAATAATTCGTTATCACACAGTCTACAAAATGTACCTCAATAAATCCAGTGTTTTAGGTTAGTTCATAATTTCACTGATCAATAACAATGATTGGATTTTAATTTTTGGAAACTGAGGTTTTTATAATTTGGGATGATAATAAAAAGCTCCTTGAGCAGATGATAGATAGCCTTGTACTTTCTACAAGTCGCCTTCAACACCACAGTGGGGTTTGTAAGCACTTCCGTGTCACACGGCCTGTCTGATAATCAAATATCTCAATTTGGACATTGAAAGCAGTTCAACATGTTTTGTATTGTATTGTATGTCTTTATTTATATAGCGCCATTAATGTACATAGCGCTTCACAGCAGTAATACACGTGACAATCATATAAATAACACATTATATAAATAACACATAAAGGGAGAAGTGCTTTAAACATAACAGTAACATTTTGGAAAGGGAGTCCCTGCTCTGAAGAGCTTACAATCTAATTGGTTGGTAGGAAGGACACATAGAGACAGTAGGAGGGCATTCTGGTTAGTGCATCTGCAGGGGGCCAAGGTTTATGTATACAGTGTAAAACTATCACTCATAGAGCTACTCATATGCAGGTGTGTTTTGAGTTGGGTCTTAAAGGTGGATAGAGAGAGTGCTTGTTGGATGTTGAGAGGAATGGCATTCCAGAGGTGTGGGACAGTCAGTGAGAAAGGTTTAAGGCGGGAGAGGGCTTTAGATACAAAAGGGGAAAGAGAAGACATCCTTGAGCAGAACGCAAGAGTCGGGATGGTGTATAGCGAGAAATTAGGGCTGAGATGTAAGGAGTCAAAAAAGGGGGGGGGTCAAGGGGTGCTCCAATCTTATGACAACTAAATCAGCATTGAACAATCTTCATGGACGCCAGAATAGCAGTGTGGGTATATGATGGAATGGCCTGTGAGTCACTCATAACAGTATGTAGGATGATATCCTCAGAGTAAAGATAAAGGCTGTCCAGGTTAGAGTACTCAACTATAATGGTCAAACATAAAATAAATAATCCTTACCCACTTAAGCTGTCTGTAGGGGTCCACTGTGGCGTGCCAGCCACGTAGAAAATCCAAATGTAGGTAGAACAAAGAGACAAAGGCGCACTGCTAGGGAGTCAGGTGGTGCAAAAATCAAATCCATTTATTTCAGAACATCTCTGATAAAAAAAAACATAGCCCCAGGGGGGGCAACAAACAACCTCCTATGCGTTTCGGACGGGTAGGTCCTTTATCAAAGGAGGAAAAAGCAACAGGTTTTAGATACGTTTTGAATGTGAGAGGAGAATGTGAGAGAGGAGTCGAGTGTGACCCCTAAGCAGTGTGCTTGGGCTACTGGGTGTATGACAGAACTTCCAACAGTAATGTGGAAGGAGGTAGTGGGGCCAGGTTTGGGATGAAATATGAGGAGCTCTGGGATGAAATATGAGGAGCTCTGTTTTTGCCATTTTAAGTCGGTGGAGGGCCATTCAGGATGATATAGCAGAGAGACATTCAGAAACTTTGGTCAGTACAGCAGGTGTAAGTTCAGGGGTAGAAAAGTACATTTGTGTGTTGTCAGCATAGAAGAGATATTTGAACCCAAGAGATGTGATTAGGTCACCTAGAGAGTGTATAAAGAGAAAGGAGAAGAGGTCCCACGACAGAGCCCTGGGGTACCCCCCAGAAAGATCGACAGAGGAGGTGTTGGCAAAAGAGACACTGAAATTATGATGGGAGAGGTAAGAGGAGATCCAGGATAAAGCTTTGTTATGACTACCAAGAGTATGGAGAATGTGAAGGAAAAGAGGGTGGTCCACGGTATCAAATGCTGCAGAGAGGTCAACGAATACCAAGAGTATGGAGAATGTGAAGGAGAAGAGGATGGTCCACAGTATCAAACACTGCAGAGAGGTCAAGTAATATGAGCAGAGTGCAATGACCTCTGTCTTTGGCAGCATGGAGGTCATTAGTTATTTTGGTGAGGGCAGTTTCAGTGGAGTGAGCAGTGTGGAAGCCAGATTGTAGAGGGTCTAAGAGAGAGTAGGTGTTGAGAAAATGGAGCAAGCGAGAAAATACAAGACATTCAAGGAGTTTAGAGGCAAAAGGCAGGTGGGAGACAGGTCGATAGTTAGAAAGACAGGTAGGGTAAAGCTTGCTGTTTTTGAGTAATGGTATAACTGTTGTATGTTTGAAGGAAGATGGAAAGGTACCAGAGTAGAGGGAGGAGTTAAAAATGTGTGTGAGCTTAGGGATAATAGTAGGAGCAAGAGATTTTAGGAGATGGGAGGGAATGGAGTCAAGAGGACAGGTGGTAGAGGGAGAAGAGGTGATCAGCAATGATACATCCTCCTCTGTGACAGTGGAAAAATAGTCAAGGAAGGCAGGAGAAGAGTTAGGAAGAGGTGTAGGATGGGAGGAGGATACACAGGAGATGTCCTGACGTTTGGATTCCACCTTTTCCTTGAAATAGTCGGCAAAGTACTGAGGTGAGATGGAGGAAGAAGAACAGGCAGCAGAGGGTGATCTGAGTAGTGAGTCAAAAACAGAGAAGAGTCGGCGTGGATTCAACTTGTGCATCTTGATTAGTGAGGCAAAGTTGGCTTGTTTAGCGTGAGAGAGGGTAGAGTTGAAACAGGATAGCATAAATTTGTAGTGAAGGAAGTCTGCGAGAGTGTGAGATTTCCTCCAGAGATGTTCAGAGGAACGAGTGCAGGAGCGCAGCATGCGTGTGTGGGAATTTAGCCAGGGTCTGGGGTTCAAAGGGTGAGAATGGCAGAGAGAAAGCGGGGCATGTAGATCAAGAGGAGGACAGGGCAAAGTTGTATTTACTGACCACGTTGTCAGGGTCTGGTGCAGAGCTGAGAGAGGACAGGGAGGAGCATAAAGTGGAATTGAAAGCTGGTAGGTTAATAGAGCGCAGGTCTCTGCAGAACCATTAGCCACACAATAACTATAAGTACACTGAAGAAAGGAGTCTATGCAGTAAAAATGAAGGGAGAGTTGCAGGTGGACACGGGAAATAGTCCAATGTAATTGTATTATTTGTTAAGTGTAAGGCATCAACATTCAAACCACAGCACAATACATAAAACAAAATACCCTATGAGGAATTATTAAAGGTTGTTATTAATAATAATAAATAATTAAGATGTGTAGGGGGCATTGTAAGAGGTATAAGGTGGTACATTGTTTAATACAATATAAAATGCATAATTAATATAAAAGACATGTGAATCGCTATTTGAGGAAGCTTTATGGGAATAGAGAAAATAGCAGCCTGTAGAGGGGGAGAGGGGTAAATATCGGTGGTTGCAGAAAATCCTGGGTGCTACGCACAGCCAAGCAAACGGAGCTTGTCAAGATCCTTGTGCTCATTAATTAGGAGAGGTTAAGTCATTTATTTTAGGAGGTACAGAGCAGACCGTGTAGGGAAGGGGTGGCCAACTCCAGTTCCCAAGAGCTACCAACAAGTCAGGTTTTCAGGATATCCCTGCTTCAGCACAGGTGGCTTGACCCCCCCCCCCTGTGCTGAAGCAGGGATATCCTGAAAAGCTTACCTGTTGCTAGCTCTTGGGAACTGAAGTTGGTCACCCCTGGTGTAGAGGTTATGTAGAATTGACCACCACACACTTTGCGTTAAAGAAATGCACTCAGCTTGGAGGAAAAGGGTGGGAGGGAGTTTTAGAAGATGGCAAAGCTAATGAAAGTATTAGAGACGGGAGTAAGAGTTGATGATGACAGGGGAGTGTTGTGTACATTACAAAATATTTCTGCTCTGTTTGCAGAATCCCAAATGAGAGTTGTTTGGAAGAAGTCATGCATCTGTGTTCTCCTTTCCCTGCAGGTGGCATGCATGCAGTTCATTAACATTGTAGTCCATTCAGTAGAAGACATGAACTTTAGAGTTCACCTACAGTTTGAATTTTCCAAATTAGCTTTGGATGAATATTTGGATGTAAGTATTTTTATTTATGATTATTATATTTTCAGGTAGAAATGTGCTTTTGACAGTTGTCAAAATGTGACTCCTCAATACTGTACTTTGTATGTATGTATAATTGTATTTATATTGCGCCAAGAATGTGCGCAGCACTTTACACAATTGCAACACAAGGTAAATAAATGACAAACAATGGGGATACGTGCAACAGGTAGGTGGCAACATAAGGTAAAAGGAGACCCTGGCGCAAAGAGCTTACACTCTAAGTGATTTTGTACAACTTATTTTTATTTACACGCCTGCAACATTCATTAAAAAAATTAACATTTGTTTAAAAAGGGTATTTTATTTCTATTTCTTATTATAGAACCATATAAATTACAGCATCATATTGAAATGATACAAAGAACCCTTAAACCAGGGGTGCACAAACTGGGGGGCACAACATTTTCGGGGGGGGGGAGTGGCGCTTACAGAGGCCCCGCGCTCTTCGCCACAACATTTAAATTAAATGCCGGGGGCGCGCCCGAGGCCTCTAAGTCCCTTACCTGGTCTCCGGCAGCTTCTGGTGACATGTCGCCATAGCAACGTGTCATCACATGACGTTGTGATGTCAGAAAACGCCGGAGAAAAAGTTAAGGGAGGGTGGTGCGAGCTGGTGGAGAGAGCAGGCAGGGGGCGCAGACAGGAAACGTTTGTGCACCCTTGCTTTAAACCGTTGTCTTATAGACTTGTGTTCTTACATTCAAGCACATAATCCCTACTTTTAGTACTGATTAATTATTGTGTCTCTCTGATACTCCTGCATCAGTTTGAGCAGACATTCTGCTATACCTTTGACACTATATTGTAGCAAAAAAGAGCGAAGACGTTATTCATTTTCCAACCTCGGTTGATAAGTTGGAACTGTTACTAAGTCATGTCAAGTGATTGTGACAATGTGTCTGTTGTGGTCAGAATCCCAACCACAAGCAAAGCGCTGAATAAACTTGAGTTTAGTCACAATGGAAATGGCTATATTGTCTTTTCCTAAAAAAGCAACATGGAAAGATATTAAAAAATATTCTTTTACTTTGGTTTTAATTTGTGGCAGTATGAATATCTTTAAATGAACCAACATTAGAGCTATACAAACTTTACAATCATTTGTTCCTGACATCAGTAATACTGATTTTGAGTCTCGTTTAGATGTCAATATTCTAAAAAAAGTCAGTATTTCCTCTAAAATGCAATTTTTTTGTCTTGGCCTTTTCTAGCACTTACTATATCAACCGTAATACAATAACTGCAATTATATACCTGCAGGTTCCACGTGTATTTTGTATTCTTGTCTTTAACTTTCAGAAATTGAAACACACAGAAAGTGACAAACTTCAGGTCCAGATTCAGGCTTATCTGGATAATGTGTTTGACGTGGGAGCTCTTCTGGAAGATGCAGAGACCAAGAATGCAGCCTTGGAAAGAGTCGAGGAACTGGAAGAAAACATTTCTCATGTAAGCAAAAAGTACACATCAGCCGTTATGTAACATACATATAATGTTTGTGAGCTGTACAATATTCTGAAGGAATCTACATAAGCAATGAAGCAGACAAAAATTTCCTGAAACATCCAAGGAAAATATATAGGGCAGTTATCCATATTAAAATTCTGAAGATGTTCCTGTGGAGAGAGGTGTGTGTGTGTGTGTGTGTGTGTGTGTGTGTGTGTGTGTGTGTGTGTGTGTGTGTGTGTGTGTGTGTGTGTGTGTGTGTGTGTGTGTGTGTGTGTGTGTGTGTGTGTGTGTGTGTGTGTGTGTGTGTGTGTGACAGAGTTCCTTACCAGGGAGATCCAGGACCATGCAACAAGAAAAGAGACAGCACTCATGGTAAAGTCCAAAACAATGTATTTAAAAGGCACAATCAACCGATGTTTCGGTCCTAACAACAGGACCTTTCTCAAGGGAGTGCTCCCTTGAGAAAGGTCCTGTTGTTAGGACCGAAACGTTGGTTGATTGTGCCTGGATCTCCTGGTCTGCCTGGTAAGGAACTCTGTTACCTATTCAATACTTATGGGATAAGCACCTATCTTTTATCTTTTTGTGAGTGCCATCTGTTCTTGTTTACTATATATATATATATATGCACACGCACATACATACATACATACATACATACATACATACACACACACACATACACACACACACACACACACACACATACACACACACACACACACACTTCTGAAATTGAAGGTCTTGTCAAGCACACATTTCTTGTTAAAGGTCCACAAATACATTGCTTTTTAATATAAAAGAGAAGGCTTTTGAAGAATGACGATGATTGTGAAATAATATTGAAAAGCCGCTCTTTCAAAATTACAGCTGTCTGAAAAGCTGCAAGACACAGAAAATGAAGCTATGGCAAAAATTGTGGAACTGGAAAAACAGCTCATGCAAAGACACAAAGAACTGGAGATCACACGGGTAAGTTTCACAGGGAGACTGTGTTTTTTTTACGCATACAGAGTGACTGCCCTTGAAATGTCACCGGCCTTAAACAAGTCATTCAGTTGCATGTGTACAGACCTTCCTCCAGGCAAAAGTGAACCACCATAAAGCTGAAATCTAAGCCGACATTGTTATTTTTATTACTACTTATTTTCAACTAACTAGATTCAAAAGATGTTTTATATTCAAAAGAGTGCAATGCTATTTATTTTATTTTCAGATATCTACAGTACAAATATGACGTTATAATTATACTGAAATAAATGGACAGGTGGCACACCCCTACTGCACGGGTGGCCAACTCCAGTGCTCAAGCGTAATGTTTTAAGGATTTATCTGCTTCAGCACAGGACTGAGCCACTGATTGAGCTGCCTGTGCTGAAGCAGGGATATCCTTAAAACCGGACCTGTTGGTGGCCCTTGACCACAGGAGTTGGCCACCCCTGCCCTAGTGTAATTTAGGACACGTATTCATTATTTTCTTTGCTTATTCCACATTTCTGCTTTGCTGTGTACACATTTAAAGGATTTCCTTTATCATGGAACATTTGGAGGGTCGCAAAGCCATGTGAGGTTCAGATATTCACACTGGCCTTCAACAACTATTTGAAAGTACCTTTGCACTATTGTAATGTAGGTTTATAACTTTGTATCATATAAAACATGTGTAATTCGTCCCAGTGCCACAGCACTGAGTGGTTTTGTAAAGTTCTGATGCTAAAATATTGAATGATTTAAATGCGTTACTTCACTTGGTGCAGCTATCTCGGGGGTCTCCATCAGTCCCCAAAAAGATAACACGTATCGTTAATAAAGTGCAAGAAAAGGATTTGTTACATCTTTCCTGAAGAAACAAATGAGCACTTTAGGTTATTCCCTTTGTGAAGTTGCATTTTGATCACAAAAAAGCATTTCACTGTCAAAATGCTTCTGTTAGTTTAGGGATAGCCACCTCCTGCCCACAAGGACCACCAACAGGCCAGGTTTTAGTGATATCCCTAATTGATTGAGCCACCTGTGCTGAAGCAGAGATATCCTTTAAACAAGAGATGGGGGAAACTGCCAAAATCCGTTTCCCGGGATTTCCTGAGCTTTCCATTCAAAATCCGTCGACGGATTGTTCCAGTTTCAATCCTGCGGATTAATCCAAAACCGCCATAGGATACAATCCGCATTGGTTTTTAAGAATCCAATCGGCGGATTCTGCAACCCGTTGGTGGATTCCGTAATCCGCAGATTGGATTCTTCAAAATCCGCCAACTGATTGCGGAATCCGCCATGTGGCTTGTCAGTGATAAAATCTGGAAGAGACTGATTTGCGGAAATCCGCAGATCAATGGAACCGGCGGATCCAAATGCGCCCCCCAAAAATGTGCCCATCTGTACTTACAATCTGACCTGTTGGTGGCCCTTGAAGGCCCGAGGTGGTCACCCTTGTGCTAGTTCTTTATAATAAGTTAACAAATTGCGGTGTGATGTCTCATCGTTCTATTTTCACACAAAGAAACAAAAACAACTAAGGAGGCAGCTTGTGACACTCATAATATTTTCCAATTAAATGCTGTCAACATTGAAAGACTGTTAATGTGAACGTGGAATACAGGTAAATTAGTATAGTGACTGACAAGTTAAGTATGATGCTCTGTATGCACTCATCTGTTAAGATTAATGAAGAACACTTCATTGGCATCTATCTGAGCTCTATGGAGCCGTGGGTAAGCTGGTCCTGTATGTAAGATTACTTACTTTGGATACTGAACTAACGTGGGGTTTAGTCCTGTGGGTTTTCTAGCACCCTCATTACCTACTTTACTTGCATTTATGCGGCTAGAGGTAGCGTTTGTTTCTCTGTTTTGTCGCACTTGCAACTAATCCATATTTTAGTGATGGCATGTCAATGGCTTTATGGTGAAATGTGATAATTACTCATTAAAATGTGTTTTGAGCTATCTGTAAGCAAGTGGTGGAAGGAATATATTGCTAAACATTAAAACTGTTTGGGCCGTAGACAAAGCACAAGGGATTGTGGTTTTATTGAACCTTTTTACAGTTTATCACACTTATTCAATCGTGTTTTGAGCAATGCAATGTGAACACATGTTAGGGGACCGCTCAATACCTAGTATCCTGTTCATATGCAATCTCCTTCCACCTTAATATTTCTGCAGGAAGTTTGTAAAGATGCAAATACCCAGGTACACACATTAAGAAAAATGGTCAAGGAGAAAGAAGAAGCAATTCAACGACAATCCACTCTGGAGAGAAAGATCCATGAGTTGGAGAAGCAAGGCACGATTAAGATTCAAAAGAAAGGTGACGGAGACATATCTATTATGCCAATGGTGGCTTCAGGGACGTTGCCATCAAGAACAGAGGCAACAGTTGGGGCAACGTGTGGATCTGGTATTGCAGTTGGTGGACTTTCTGTACTTGGTGGAGCTGCGAGTGGATCAGGAGCTTCTGGAGTTCCATCTTCAGCAATGTTGCCACCACCTCCTCCCCCCTTACCCTCAACATCTGGGACAGGTAAGGGAAGAACAGACACCAATCTGAAAAGTATTGGCCAAGATGGAGGCAGAATATGATGTACCAATGTTGTTAGCCATGCGTTCAATAGGAAATGCAGTTTAACCGTGGTTATTAAAAAAACGCATACACGTAAATATGCGGAAAGGTGTCTTCCAGCGCAGGAAGGTGTCTTGTATAATAGCACCACTTAGTAAACATGGGCCAATTATTTCAAATACTCAATTGCGCAATAGTAGTAATTCCAAAGTATTACAGAATATTTTGGGAATAATGGGGAGAGACGGGATTATAGAGAGTGAATTAGATAGAGTTGTTTCATATAACTAGTGGTGTCTATGCCAGGGGAGCGCAAACTTTTTGTGCTGCGCCCCTCCCCCCCTGTCTTCCCTGCTGCGTCGCCCGTGCCCCCTCCCTACCTTAGAGCTGCGTCAAATGATGCTGCGGGGTCATGTAACTTCACGTCACATGACCCCGCGGCATCATTTGATGCCACATTGCCATGGCGACGCATCACAGAGCAGCTGAATCTGGATAAGTAAAGTGTTGCAGAGGCCTCACGCAATCCCCCGGCATTTAATTTAAATGCCGTGGGGAAGAGCGCGGGGCCTCTGGAATGGCCCGCGCCCCTCAGCAAAATCTCCCGCCCCCCAGTTTGCACACCCCTGGTCTATGCTATAATTTGTTTCTACTTTCTATTTGCAGTGCAAAATGGTCCCATGTCATGTCTCATGCCACCCCCACCACCGCCTCCTCCCCCACCTCCTCCACCACCACCTCCTCTTCCAGGCCCAACAGCAGAAACGTCTGCTCCTCCACCTCCACCCCCACCTCTCCCAGGAACAGCCTCACCCACAGTCATCTTCAACTCAGGACTAGCAGGTAGGACTTTGGCCTGTCGTTATATTGCACCTTTACGTGTTGGCTTCTGCAGGATCATGTTTACAACAGTCTACAACAGGCCCATCAAGCTCAGAATACCATGGGGGCCAATTCTTTAATTCGACTGCAAGACTCGGGCCGCATCATCAGAGGGGCGGAAGGCAAAAATCAAATATATAGTAACTATAATCTACACGTACACTTTTTTTCTTACGCTTTCTCTCCCACCAATCTTCTCTCTCTCTGCATCCCCATCCCCTTCCTCTCTGACCCATCCCCTCTCTCTATGCCCCAAACAACATACAGTACCTCCCTGCAGAACGAACAGCAAAATAAAGCTCTGTCCCCTCTCCATTCCACTCCCACTCTCCCTCTCCCTTAAACTCTGCCTCCCACTCTCCCTTCCACGCTCCCTCTCCCTTCCACGCTCCCTCTCCCTTCCACGCTCCCTCTCCCTTCCACGCTCCCTCTTCCTTCCACTCTCCCTCTCACGCTCCATCTCCCTTCCACGCTCCCTCTTCCTTCCACTCTCCCTCTCCTCTCCCTTCCACTCCCCCTCTCGCTTCCACTCTCCCTCTCCCTTCCACGCTCCCTCTCCCTTCCACTCCCCCTCTCGCTTCCACTCTCCCTCTCCCTTCCACTCTCCCTTCCACTCTCCCTCTCCCTTCCACGCTCCCTCTTTCTTCCACTCTCCCTCTCCCTTTTACTCTCCCTCCCCTCTCCCTTCCACTCTCCCTCTCCTCTCCCTTTCACTCTCCCTCTCCCTTCCACTCCCCCTCTCCCTTCCACTCCCCCCCTCCCTTCCACTCCCCCCCTCCCTTCCACTCCCCCCCCTCCCTTCCACTCCCCCCTATGCCCCAAACAACATACCTCCCTGCAGAACGAACAGCAAAATAAAGCTCTGTCCCCTCTCCCTCTCCCACTCTCCCTCTCCCTTAAACTCTGCCTCCCACTCTCCCTTCCACTCCCCCCCTCCCTTCCACTCCCCCCCTCCCTTCCACTCCCCCCTCCCTTCCACTCCCCCCCTCCCTTCCACTCTCCCTCGCCCTTCCACTCTCCCTCCCACTCCCCCTCTCCCTTCAACTCTCCCTCTCCGTTCCACTCTCCCTTCCACTCTCACTCTCCCTCTCCCTTCCCCCTCTCCGTTCCACTGTCCCTCCCACTCTCACTATGGCCCAAACAACCTCCCTCCCGGCCATAACAAACTCCAGGCCGCATGAGAAGGTTGCTTGAGTCGCTTGCCGTTTGACAGCCCATGCCTACTATGTGTTGAAAAGCTTTCAATGTCTATTTAACTGGATTTTATTTTCTACATGAATTTTACTTGAACTGTTGAAGTCCAGCATGGGCAATATTGACATAATGACGTCCTAAAGAAAAATCACTAGCTCAGGTGCAGGCACTTTTTAGATCCCGGAAATGTTTCAATATTAAGGAGGAGGAACATATGTCAAAGGTAAAGAGATCATAAATTAGCAAGCGTGAATCACCCTTTCACTCCCAGAGGGGCCCGCAAAGGAATACGTGGCTGCCCCTCCTGGCAGGGAAAAGGTTAAGACATTAATGTTTTTTAGCATTAGTGTTGTGTTACATGGCAACGTTTGAGTTACTCTTTAGCTTTCCATGTTAAAAAAAAACCTTGAACACATTGAAACTGGTGTAAGATTAACACATAAATCAGTTCATAACGATGTGTCTTCTAGCCGGAATGTTATATTCATGGTCTTCATTGGTTTTTCCATAACTAATGGAGCGGGTGTGATAGCTCATTACCTGTGATTTATATACTAGACGGGGTTTGGGAAGTTTGGAAGTAGTTTTTTTTTAATGCATTTTTATGGTAAAGGATATTATTATTGTAATAGTAGTGTTTTAAAGACACATGAACTAGTACAGGGGTATCCAACTCCAGTCCTCAAGGGCTACCAACGGGTCTGGTTTTCAGGATATCCCTGCTTCAGCACAGGTGGCTCAATCAGTGGCTCCAACTCCAGTGCTCAAGCGCCACCAACAGGTAATGTTTTAAGGATTTATCTGCTTCAGCACAGAACTGAGCCACTGATTGAGCCACTTGTGCTGAAGCAGGGATTTCCTGAAAACCAGACTCTTGGAAATGGCAGCTCAAAAGATGTCGACCTTTTAATCTCCCGTGACTGTATATTCCCTTACTCCTAGTAACAGACTGCTGCATTTTTTGCATGTCCCTCAGTCAGGGAATTGAGAAAGAATGATCTGGAATAATGTTTTGTTCTGCGGTGGAATTAAGGTGTTTGTATCACCTTCTGGCTGACCCAGCCTCTGGCCTCCTTTGAACGTCCTGTAGAATTATTTATTTGTTTATACTATTAGTCTCTGACCTAACAGGAAATATCTGGAACTGAGTCAGCTTGTTAGATGTTGATATCACTTCCTATTAGTCAGGTATGAGTGTTTGGGTTAATTATTACACCCACTTCCACTTGTGCAGAGCAGTATCCCATCATACATTACTGTTACTTTGATTAGGAGATTAGTCCCAATCTTTACTCAATAGGGAATCTTATTCTCACTTCTAGCTACAGTAAAATAATAAATGAATAATACAAAATTATTATAATGTCACTACAAAGACGCAATCTCACATAGACAGACATCTTAAGGGCCTCTGAATAGGGAAGGGGTTACCACTCAAGTGTTTTCTTTCCCCTTATCCCACCCTGTCCTTATCAGTTAAGGACGTTGGCTGTACAAGCAGTTGATGAACACACTGTGACATCACACAGTGACATCACACAGTGACATCACAGAAAAGGAGTAGCCAGAAGACACTCCCAAGTCATATTTAAAAAAAACTAGGTGTCAGATTTGGGTACAAACGGCATCAATCGCCCAGATAAGGCCCCTTAAACATGTCACTGGAATTAGTTCACTTTGGTCCTAGGATGGATTGTCCCTTTAACGCTTGGAGTGCCGGAGTGGTCGTGGGGCAGTGGTCACATGACCATGGGCGACCATTTTGCAGGAAGAGCAGGAGACTTCCGTTTCCTCACTTTGCAGATTGTGTCCTGCGTTCCATGGGAACGCAGGACGCGATCTAGGCGGAAAACAAAACTTCAGTTGGTTATGACGTGGTCACTACGCTCTGGAGCACCCAAAGGGTTTACCATTGTATGCTGTAACTATGGGTTGAATAAAGCAGATTTGGGGTATATGCAGATGCACTTATTAGTCCTCTGTTTTTTCTATCCTCCTTTTGTAATTCAGTAGATAATTGGACGGAGACAACAGTGAATATTGTTGCATAGATTGTTGGAATAAATTCACAATACATGTCTCTTACTTTTTATTTAAGCTGCTACAATGTAACATGTAAATAACACAAACTTCTTTCTTTGTTTTTCTGCTTCCTCAAAAGATGGGCCCATCAAGCTGTTCTGTAGGTTTCCTTTGTTCTGTCTCCTTGTTGTTTTACAAGTTCTGTTCCTCGTGCCGCTGGTCTATTGTGATCAAATCTGCATCCTGTTTTTTAGATGCGGGAACAACGTATCAAATGTGCACTATGCATTCAAATGTGTGACTAACGCGTATCGATTTACACAGCTACCAAACTGGTTAGAGACTTACCTGATCTGTGCAGGACAGTTCCGTCCCTGGGGTATGTGCCGCCTTAGGCTGGGGCCATGGTGCCGCAGACCGTGCGGTGGCGTCCGCACGCTGAGCGATCAGACTGCCTTAAGGGGTGCAGGCGGAAGCGGGAGGGGGTGCGCGTTGTGCAAGAAATCAGTTGAAACAGGCCGGTCACGTGAACGGTTCGCCGAATGAGGGCGAACCAGCTCCGTGACGGCCATAGGCACGCGCCCCACGGCCCGTCCGCCATGTCCAGGTAAAGCACCCGCTTCACGCGGTCACTTCCCAGCCTCCCCACGCCTCAGCGCGGGCGAATGCACCATGGCCCCAGCCTTTGGCAAGCAATACCAAGGCCGTCCTTTATTCCCTCCACCAATTCCTTCCAAACCCCAACCACGAAAGTGGCAGCTGCGGGGACTCCCTGCTTCCTGAGTTACTTGCCTCCATAGGGGGCAGGCGCCTGTATCTCTGCTGTTTTAAGCTCCTGCGGCCTATGGGCCAATGGGAAGCCATGACGTCATTCCTTGCAGCTTCCTATTGGCCCGTGGGACATTTAAACTGAGCTGAGATACCAGCGCCCCCTTCAAAGTATCTCGGTAAAGCACTTTAAATTAAAATGTTATGTTCCCATTTGTGTGTGTGGGCCAGAACCATCATTGTATTCTCTACCGCTCTGTCAGGGAAGGGGTTCCGCTGTGTCAGGGAAGGGGTTCCGCTGTGTCAGGGAAGGGGTTCCCTACCGCTGTGTCAGGGAAGGGGTTCCGTACCGCTCTTTCAGGGAAGGGGTTCCCTACTGCTCTGTCAGGGAAGGGGTTCCCTACTGCTCTATCAGGGAAGGGGTTCCCTACCGCTCTGTCAGGGAAGGGGTTCCGCTGTGTCAGGGAAGGGGTTCCCTACTGCTCTGTCAGGGATGGGGTTCCCTACTTCTCTGTCAGGGAAGGGGTTCCGCTGTGTCAGGGAAGGGATTCCCTACCGCTGTGTCAGGGAAGGGGTTCCGCTGTGTCAGGGAAGGGGTTCCGCTGTGTCAGGGAAGGGGTTCCCTACCGCTGTGTCAGGGAAGGGGTTCCGCTGTGTCAGGGAAGGGGTTCCGCTGTGTCAGGGAAGGGGTTCCGCTGTGTCTGGGAAGGGGTTCCCTACTGCTCTGTCAGGGAAGGGGTTCCGCTGTGTCAGGGAAGGGGTTCCGTACCGCTCTGTCAGGGAAGGGGTTCCACTGTGTCATTGAAGGGGTTCCGCTGTGTCAGGGAAGGGGTTCCGCTGTGTGAGGGAAGGGGTTCCGCTGTGTCAGGGAAGGGGTTCCGCTGTGTCAGGGAAGGGGTTCCGCTGTGTCAGGGAAGGGGTTCCCCACCGCTATGTCAGGGAAGGGGTTCCGCTGTTTCAGGGAAGGGGTTCCGCTGTGTCAGGGAAGGGGTTCCGTACCGCTGTGTAATGGAAGGGGTTCCGTACCGCTGTGTCAGGGAAGGGGTTCCGCTGTGTCAGGGTAGGGGTTCCCCACCGCTATGTCAGGGAAGGGGTTCCGCTGTGTCAGGGAAGGGGTTCCGCTGTGTCAGGGAAGGGGTTCCGTACCGCTGTGTAATGGAAGGGGTTCCGCACCGCTGTGTCAGGGAAGGGGTTCCGCTGTGTCAGGGTAGGGGTTCCCCACCGCTATGTCAGGGAAGGGGTTCCGCTGTGTCAGGGAAGGGGTTCCGCTGTGTCAGAGAAGGGTAATTCTTTGCTTCTTGAAAAAGCTTATGTTTTGTTTGTGCCGCTCATTACAAGGCCCCGCTGAAACCCTAATTTTCTTTTTTATTTTTTTTAACTTGTCCAGCTGTGAAAATTAAGAAGCCTATCAAGACGAAATTCCGCATGCCGGTCTTTAATTGGGTAGCTCTGAAACCGAATCAGATCAATGGGACAGTGTTCAATGAAATTGACGATGAAAGGATACTAGAGGTAACCCTAACTTAGCAGCTGTTACAGTTTGTGGGTATTACTTACACCTTTACAGTGGCGCCATTAACCCTTTCAATGTAAAGGTGTCAGCAACACATTACACTACACCAAATGGGTTAACCCCTTTAGTTCTGAATGCATAGATACATAGAGGATGATAATGACTACTTATTACACTACGTTTGCTGATGAAAGGATAATGGAAAATTGTGGCTACGCTGTTGCAACCAAGAACTGTTGTGCTGTGTGTCTGGCAAAGAGATTTAGAGCGTTTCTTAGCCATAAAACCTGATTAGGCCGTAAAGGTCTGTTATGGCCTAGAACAGCTTACCCTTTATAGCCCATTTAATGGAATGGAGCCATAAGATATCTTATGGAGTAGCACCACTAAGTAAATATGGCCCTTAAAAACAGTGTTATCCTTAAATATACATGTTTCTGTTTATTCAGTCTTCCATAAATATTACTTCTCACTTCAGGATTTAAATGTGGACGAATTTGAAGAAATATTCAAGACGAAAGCCCAGGGATCCGCTATTGATGTCACTTCCAGCAAACAGAAAATAGCACCAAAAGGGTCGAATAAAGTGACGTTGCTGGAAGCTAACAGATCCAAAAACCTTGCCATCACTTTGAGAAAAGCCGGGAAGACAGCAGAAGAAATATGCAAAGCCATTCAGATGTAAGTTACCACCGTGGCACATTTTAGCTGTGACCGGTTCTTTGCAGAGCTGGTTATAGGGCAATTTTTATTTTATATTTATTTTTCATATTAAAACCCCAGTAACCATATCATGCCAAGAATGTGCTAGATGTGTGCCAAATCATTGCTTTATTTGAGTACCAACAATGTAAACTATTCTGTTCAGGTTTACTGCCTTTTGTACATTTCTATCCTTCGTTGGCATGATGAATTCAAAGTGAAAAAAATGTATTTTGCACATATGCCCAAGAGCTTGTTTTGCAGCCTGTGGCCATAGAATAATAAAATAATGCATGGAACATATTCATTGTAAATAACAACATAATAGAACGTTAGGGGTCTCCATGTATCCTCTGCCCTCTTTTATTTATCATAGTTTTTTTTATTATGCGCATATAAAAACGTGTGAATTTGCAAAGTTAGCTATTTTTCTTCAAATAAAAATATGATAAAAAATTAGTCTGTAATTATAATGGGGATTATTTCATGTATCAATATCTATATACAAATAAGAGAGTAACCAGGATAGCCCTGTTAACCCATTCACTGCTACATTAGCACATACTTGCTGTTTTAGGTGAAGTTTTAAGGATATGCCAGCTTCAGCACAGGTGGCTCAAATGACTCACTTGTGGTGATTGAGCCACCTGTGCTGAAGCAGGGATATCCTCAACATCTGACCTGTTGGGGGGGGGGGGGGAATAGGTCTTGAGGACTGGAGTTGAGCACCCCTGGCCTTGCTTATACTTGTATACGTATATGATGTGCAGTTGCATCCACGCAGGATTCTGCGCAACAGCAGAAGAATGGAAGCATTTCCAATGTTACGGGACACGACTATTCCAAAATCAATCATTCCTTCCCACATATATTTAAGCATGTAAAATAATATCTGCAAAAGATGACATAGTGCAGGGAAATATGTGTTCTTACCCTTTCTAGACATTGTGTCTCTTCTAAAAAGATCATTATTACGGCTCTATCCTGTCTGGGTTTCTCTGTTTCAGCAAAACAGTGGTGAAAGGCTTGGTTTACGGTACCTTTCAGCCGCTAGTTGGGCCTTCTGAAATAGATTAACCCCTATTGCGGTTGAAGTGGCCAGCAATTAATTTCACAGCAGTGGGTTTCAGGTTGAGACCATAGTTGGCATCAATAATAAGACACCCAAATCAGACCTTTAAAATACTAACGCTTTGAAGGTGTGTACTTGCTCTTATTTTGTCTTTGTAGGTGCTTTGGACATTTTCTCTTATTTAATCTCATTGTATTGCAAAGTAAAATCAACAGCAACTCTGTCTGGTTTAGGACGGGTGATGTGCAAGGTTTGTTTCTGCAGATTGGCCTGGGTTCCTGTGAGCCGCGTATATGCGGGTCGGGCTCAAAATGTGAAACGCGCTTTTTTTTTCTACCGCTGTCAATCCGCTTGGCGGAGTAACAATTTGCAGGTCGGATTGTTAAAAATCTGCACTAAATTCCGGCGGGAGAGAGATATTTATTCTGAGTGTTGATTTTAGAACAATCTGACTTCAGATTATTAATACGCGGTGCGGATTTTGGATTCAATATGGAACCTGACTGCGGATTGTTACCAATCCTCCCGGATTGTATCACATGGCGGATTAGGATGAACCCGCTCAGATTTTTTAGTACACAATCGATTCGGATTTTTGTGTGGGGATCGAATTTGGTCTAAAAAATCTGGGGAAAGGATTTGGACCTGTTCGCCCATCTCTACTTTGGTATTCAGGAGGATGAAACCGCTGTATCAGAATAAATTAAGGGTTATGCACTTTTTTCTGTTAGCTGTACAGGCGGTCCTCGCTTACTGACGTCCCACTTACCGACGGATGCCTTATCCGACGCCGCTTAATGCAGTCCGCCGGACGGATTATCCGACTTCGGACACGCTTATCCGACGGTCACCGCCCTAATTAACATGGACACGCAATCCGATGGTCCGTTAACCGACGGCGGTTTGCGGGGTGCATTCCGTCGGATAAGCGAGGATCGTCTGTACAAGCGTCTTAATGAACCAGCTGAAGACTGTAAAAAGGGGGACGCTGAAAAATGCCACACAATGTGTGTATTTGCATGTCTACTGCCACCATTTTAGTATCCGCAGTTAAAAAGCTATTTAATAATTTAGAAACCAGAACAGTCCAGTGTCACGCTTTTTATTACGCTTCTGAATGTATTTTGCTTTATTCAACTACCTTATCAGATCCTTGTCCTTCCCTGATCGTCATGCTCTGGGAAGGAGTTCTAAGAACGGTGGCAACGAGAGGCCAACTGTTTCATCTGTCTGAGTTTTCTCCCTCTCCACTTTGTTTTTCATAGATTTGACCTGAAAACATTGCCCGTGGATTTTGTTGAGTGCTTGATGAGGTTCATGCCCACAGAGAGCGAAGTGAAAGTCTTAAGGCTTTATGAGCGAGAGAAAAAACCCCTGGAGAATTTGTCTAATGAAGATCGGTTCATGATGCAGTTTAGTAAAATAGAGCGGTTGGGGCAGAAGATGACCATCATGGCGTTTATTGGAAACTTTACAGAGAGCATTCAGATGTTAACACCTGTAAGCAAAAAATACTTACATCACATGCAATATGTTCATAAGAGACGAGAGCTGGTGTGGCCAACTCCAGTACTGAAGGGCCACCAACAGGTCAGGTTTGAAGGGATATCCCTGCTTCAGCACAGATGGCTCAATCAGTGGCTCAGTCTTCGACTGAGCCACTGATTGAGCCACCTGTGCTGAAGCAGGGATATCTTTAAAACTTGACCTGTTGGTGGCCCTTGCTGACTAGAGTTGGCCACCCCTGGACTAGAGAGTGAACTATAACAATGTTATTCATATGTATTCCCTGCATATCACAATGGCAGATCTTCCACATTCTCACTGTTATAATATGGTTGTATGCTGGAAATAGTTAATGAGCAGTTCTAGAAGGAAGAAGAAGTTATAGTTAATTAACAGTTATAGAAGGAGCGCAAAATTGGCATTGTTGAATCATTACAAGTAGGCCGTTTACGTAGTTAACACCAATGCTGTTCTATAATGATATAGCACAATATATCATTCTTTTGCGTTATCTTATCCTCTTAGTAAATATTGAAATGTGCAGATTCACGCATTGTTTCCAGGCTCTGCGGATTGAGCAGATAATATTTGATCGACTGTATGGGATATATATTCCATATAAATTGCAGGCAGAGTTTGGTAATAAACATAACTGATGTTCATCTGTGTCAACTGCAGAAATGTGTTTTTTTATTTTTATTTTAGCAACTTCATGCAATAATAGCTGCATCTGTCTCTATAAAGTCATCCCAAAAGCTCAAGAAGATACTTGAGGTACGTATTAAGATAACATTGGTGAGAATAAATCTGCTGTGTTTTATCATGTATTGTACGAAGTGTGAAGTAATGTTTTTCTCTCTCTCTGACATTGCAGATCATTTTGGCCCTTGGAAACTATATGAATAGCAGTAAACGGGGGGCAGTCTATGGCTTCAAACTTCAGAGTTTAGATTTAGTAAGTACTTTTTTTTATAGGGAGAGATTCCCATTGTTATAGGAGCAATCCAAGTGCTTTTTGTTGTAAAATTTTTTTTAAACACAGGATTGTACCAGAAGGCTTTCGGAGGTGAACCCCTTTCATTTCAGCTCTGCGGACCCCCTGTTTCCCGAGATACAGACCTCCAAAGGGGGTGCCGGTATCTCTGCAAAGTTTAAAGCTCCTGCGTCACGCTGGCTCAGTAGGAAGCCGAACCTGATGACGTCACGGCTTCTGATTGGCCCGCAGGGGGCAGGAGCGTTGAAAACCCGCCATCATGTGAACCCTGCTGTCTGACCGGAGTGGCTACCGGCACCCTCTATGGAGATAAATATCTCGGGAAGCAGGGGGTCTCCAGAGCTGAAATTAATGGGGTTTAGCGGCGGAGACCCCCTGCTTCAATCCTATGTTAAAAATAAAATAAAACTGCGTCAGAAATCGTGCACTTGGAGTGTCGCTTTAAGAAAACTTGTCAATGTTATTTCCAGCGTACTCTTAGTATTTGTGAGTGGAATATCAAGCCCATGTGAATTGGACACACTTACTGAATGCATGTGCAAGGGCTGTGAAATACAATGCTGCAGAAAGATTGCTTATAGACATTTTGCAAATTCAGTGACACCAACATTATAATATTTATTATTATTTTATTGCTTGAGGCACAGGGATGGAGATAAAGTGACTTGCCCAAGGTGACAATGAGAGCCGACACTTGGATTAGACCTTGGTTCGCCATCTCAGGTGCATTGTTCTCACCACTAATCTGCATCTCCAGCCTTAACTAATTGACACCCTCTTATTTCATCACAAAATTGCCTCGTACAGAGCTCGACCACATGGAATACTGTAGCTCAGACATATGTCAAAAATATCCTAAATCCTAAAACCTGTCTCATGTCTATTTACAATGGTCCACTTATCTTTGGTTAAAGCAGCAATACTACATTCCCCCTTTTTCGTATTTTATATGTAAAGCATGTGACCATATGTAATGCTACATTCTTACCTAAGCTGGCAATCGGCTGGTGCTCCTGTTACAAAGCTCTCCAAATCCTGATTGCGTGCCTTGCTTACATAATGGTCGTCTTTCCGTTTCAATGAATCCTTCAGTGTAACTCAGCAGCTACAATGCATCCTTATATTACTAAGGGAACATTATCTATTGTTGCAGTTTACAGCTCAAACTGCTGGGAACATTTGCAACAAATGATCACAAACAGGAAAGTGTTGCAAATATCTTTCACTGCTCGGGAGAGGTGGGCTAAAAGCTGCTATAGAAATCAAAGGATGCTTTCAAACTCATTAATAATGGCATTAAGAGTTGAATATTTTTTTTTTCAAAACAGTCACTATTATCTAATATTACAGAACTGATTTTTTTTTTAAAACCCATATAAGATTTCACATGTTTTTCTGCTTTAATGGGGGACTTCAGCCTGCACCCTGATATCCGACACTTACATTTCATGTTCCCGCTGTTGGAAACGCAGACATTTTTTCCTCGGTCAGCTATATTTGTGCTTTTGGTTAAATATTCTAAAGCTTAATATCTGTCACTCGCAGCTTTTAGATACCAAGTCAACGGATAGAAAACAAACACTGCTGCACTATATATCCAACGTGGTGAGAGAAAAGTATGCTCAGGTATCTCTGTTCCACAATGAACTTCATTACGTGGAGAAAGCGGCTGCAGGTAAAGTGCTTCCCTTAGTCTTTATTTCTCGTGTTGTCAACATTTATTTTGCAAGTCCTCATCAATAAAATGTGTCACTCATTGCAAACCGAACTGGAAAGGACATTGCATTAGATAAAGAAAATGCCATGCTTGTATACTGTACCGGAACTGTGCAATATTTAGTGTATACCAAGTATTTGAATATTGTTGAGTATTTTATTTTGTATAGGTAGCCTCATCCCTGTTTAACTATTCAGCTCCAGCATCAAAAGAAATGAAAGCAGCAATACTACTTTTTATTTTATTGTTTTCTTATTTTTATATGTAAAGCATGTGACAATGTATAATTCTGCATTCTTACCTAAGCCTGCAATAGTTTGGTGTTCCTGTTATAAATCTGTCACAATTCTGATTGTGTGCCTAACATAATGGCTGCTTCAGTCAGTGTAACTCAGCAGCTACAATGTTACATCATTTGTTGTTACAGTTGACAGCTCAAACTGCTGGGAACATTTGCAACAAATTATCCCAAACAGGAAAGTGTTGCAAAGATATTGCACTGCTGGGGAGAGGGGTTAAAACCTGCTGTAGAAATCAAAGGATGCATTAAAACTCATTAAAAAGGGGATTAAGTGATGGAAAAAAACAGTCACTGTTATCTAATACTACAGAAATTATTTATTTGATATATATATATATATATAAACATTAGATACCGTTCGAAATCAGAGGATTGCACTCAGGTTAATAGGATTGTAATGTAAACAAACACTGCACAGGTAACCAACGTTTCTCAACGTGGTGCAATGAGGGAATTATAATTTGACGATATATATATATATATATATATATATATATATATATATATATATATATATATATAGAATCCAATGCACAGCCGGCACACCATATGCAAGTAAATAAGTTTTGGTGCTTATCCCATAAAGCAATAACAGACCATACGATACCGGTTGCAACACGACATCAAGGGACAGCACGCAGGTAAGTAAATCAAAAATGTTCTATATTTGATAGAAGACACAAAAACCGACGTTTCGGTCCCCCACTGGGGGACCGAAACGTCGTTTTTTGTGTCTTCTATCAAATATAGAACATTTTTGATTTACTTACCTGCGTGCTGTCCCTTGATGTCGTGTTGCAACCGGTATCGTATGGTCTATATATATATATATATATATATATATATATATATATATACATACACCTCTAAAACCAAGTGAAGCTCATGCTCGAAACCAAAATCAATTAAAATCAATTAAATCAGGCAAAAACCCACCAAACTTGCGCTCCAGCTATCTCTGATGTGCTGATTCGGCCATTTTGAACCATTTAGTCGGCCATCTTTCTTCGGAAGTCCCTGTGCATGGATGTTTTTGAGACCGATAAGATTATTACAACTCATTTCCAATATTGTGGTATCATTTTTATTTTATTTTTTTGTTATAACGTTATACTCATTTTTCTAGCATTAAGCTAAAAGTCAAAACTAAGCCGGACAGATATTTGTATTATTATTTAATTGCCCACCAAGCTTCTAATATATAAGGTTAACTGTCGGCATGCCCATCATGTTCCTGGTATTTGCAATGCACATTTAATTGCATACACTGCATTTAATCCTATAGGCTTTGATTCAATGCGTATCATGAGAGTTGCTCGAAGAAATCTACAAATTATAATCACGGTGGTGAACCTTTTTCTTTTCCTGATCTTTCTTAAAACAAGTGATCCACCAAACATTTATCACATCAGATATGTCTGAATTATTATTATATGCTGGGGTTTTGTGTTATGTCTGAATTATTATCAGAAATGTCGTCTTTGTATTTTTTAAAAGAAAATTCACTTTTTTATTTTGTTTCTACTCTGGTTCCTACAATGAAATATTTAGGGTTTTTTTAAAAGTAGGTTTTGAACACTGTCAATTTGGTGTAACAGGAGCGCCCTCAGCTGGCGATAATCCAGTGGTGCTGAGTTTAACCACACTAGGAAGACCATTCAATAATTCCACTGCGATTATTCCTACAGTCCGGCTCTACTCATTCATTTCGCTGTTTTGCAGTTTCTCTTGAAAATGTCCTTTTGGATGTAAAGGAACTTCAGAGAGGAATGGATCTCGCAAAGCGAGAGTACACTATGCATGACCACAACGTGATGCTGAAGGAATTCATACACAATAACGAAGGGAGACTGAAGAAATTGCAGGATGATGCAAAAATCTCTCAGGTACCTATACCCTCATTGCATACGTCGTGTGATTAATGGCTTTTGGTCTATACAAGTATAATCATATTTTATTTACATATTTTAATAAAGGTCACTTACTCCGAGCCCCAGAATTATCCTTGTTATCAAAAATGAGGCGTACATTAAATTGCTGGACCATGTCCGATTCTGACCTTGTTGGAATACATAAGGCTGCTAAGAATATACTATATGATTATGGAATTGACACAGTCTCAGAAGAGGCTGCTTGTACTTGCTGGGGATATTCTTGTCCTGGACCAGATCACTTGTTTTCTTTTACACTTGCAGATTTGGGAAAGGCTCATTATATAGAGACCAACGTGTGGAGATATGTAACGTTTTCGCTACAGTTCCCAAAGCAGACACAGTTTGCAGTTTTTTTTTGCGAAGCACATTTGACGACATTTGCTTAAGTGAGAACAGATAACCCGTTATACTGCCATTTTCACATATTTTTGCACATTTTGGTGCTTTTTCCAGCACGTGTGACCATATTCGAGAAAAATGTTCGGGAATAAACATGTTTTGATGTGTTAAAAAAAAGATTGCAGATAACAACAAGTTGGGCTTCTTTTCTTGCAGGATGCCTTTGATGATGCAGTGAAGTATTTTGGTGAAAACCCCAAGACCACTCCTCCATCCGTATTCTTCCCAGTGTTTGTCAGATTTGTGAAAGCCTATAAGGTACAGTAGGAAGGAACAGCATGCTCTATTTTAGAACGCCAAATAACCAGATCTGTTCAAAGTGACCTCAACTTCCTGATAGCATTGTCCTAAAGCAGGAGTAGCCAACACTAGTCCTAAAGGGCCACCAACAGGTCAGGGTCTAAAGAAATCCCTGCTTCAGCACAGGTGGCTCAGTGGTTGACTGAGCCACTGATTGAGCCTGTGCTGAAGCAGGGATATCCTTAAACCCTGACTTGTTGGTGGCCCTTGAGGACTGGCATTGGTCACCCCTGTTCTAAAGCATCAGTGTCACTAATGATGTTCTAATGGTTTACACGGGATCCAGGGGGAACATGAGGGAAGAAACACAAGCAAAACAGATCTAGGTGCAGTATGAATGGGCAATGGAAAATGAGCTTCCGAAATCTTGGCTCCTGTAGAGTGGCTACTTACAAGATGTAAGAATAAAAACAGCAGTATGGACAATCAGTCAGTGGTGGGTGTCAATGTAGGAATCATCAAGGTGGCTCAGGTGCTCAGGAGGGTAAGTCCCAGGTATACAGAGAGAGAGAGAGAGAGAGGAAAAACTTGCATAGCGCAGATCAACCAAGATATAAAACAATTTAATCTGAAATGCACTCACAATGTTACAAATAAAATCGGGCATGTCACACTGAATAAGTGTAGGTGGAGATCATCAGCCAGCCAGCTCACCGTCCCGCGACTCCCAGTGCACCTCTGTCTTTGCCCCTGCTCCGTCGCGTCACCGCACGGCTTGGCGTCTGACGTCAGATCCGGTTTTGCTTTTCGGTGGTAGATAGACCTTCTGTGATCCCTCTCCAGACTGCTCCGTAAGAAAGAAGACTCCCACTCTACGTGTTTCGCTACGTAATCACGTCAGCATGCTCCTGATGAAGCCGACGTGATTACGTAGCGAAACGCGTAGAGTGGGAGTCTTCTTTCTTACGGAGCAGTCTGGAGAGGGATCACAGAAGGTCTATCTACCACCGAAAAGCAAAACCGGATCTGACGTCAGACGCCAAGCCGTGCGGTGACGCGACGGAGCAGGGGCAAAGATAGAGGTGCACTGGGAGTCGCGGGACGGTGAGCTGGCTGGCTGATGATCTCCACCTACACTTATTCAGTGTGACATGCCCGATTTTATTTGTAACATTGTGAGTGCATTTCAGATTAAATTGTTTTATATCTTGGTTGATCTGCGCTATGCAAGTTTTTCCTCTCTCTCTCTATACCTGGGACTTACCCTCCTGAGCACCTGAGCCATCTTGATGATTCCTACATTGACACCCACCACTGACTGATTGTCCATACTGCTGTTTTTATTCTTACATCTTGTAAGTAGCCATTCTACAGGAGCCAAGATTTTGGAAGCTCATTTTCCATTGCCCATTCATACTGCACCTAGATTTGTTTTGCTTGTGTTTCTTCCCTCATGCTCCCCCTGGATCCCGTGTAAACCAATGCAACATTTGGGACGAGTGAAGACTATCCCTTCCAGTGGGTCTGAGCAGGGGGTGAAATCTTACATTTTATTTTTGTGTCACATTTTTATCACTTCACATTGCTTTTGTGTGTGTTATTGAATTGTTGTTTTTTCACCTATTAGAGAGGTTTATATATTTTCACTTTATAGTGATTACCCTTTATTTGTTTTTGCGCCTATTTTTTCACCTTACTACCAATACTAATGATATTCTGACATTGTTTCTGTTTCAATTGGATGAGTCTATGGGAGAGGTCTTTACTTGCGAATATATGGTCATCTTCAGCACTTCCAGACGTTTTACACGATGCGTGTGTTGTTGTTTACAATTCCACAGCTTGCTGATGAGGAGAACGAGCTGAGAAAGAAACAGGAGCAAGCGCTCATCGAAAAACTCCTGGAGCAAGAGGCAATGATGGGGGAGCAGGACCAAAAGGTTTTCTATTCTCACACTTTCCACCCTGGGGAACACCATGTGGGTCTGAACCTGTGTGCGGCTCCTATTCAATGTGCTGGAAAGATGTCTTCCCCTTGCTACAAGAGAGATCAGCTCCATACTAATAAATGCCTTCTCCAGCACAGGGGAGAGGACTTCCCAGCATACTCAGTGAGGGCTTAAGTTGTTTAACCCTTACATTGCCAAGGGGCACAACTAGAAAACGAGCCAAAAACTCATGATGTTGCTACTAGATCATGGGTCATCGTCATATGAAGAAAGACCATTTATTTTTGTACATATTGCCTTTACTTGACCCCTTTTCTCTCAGTTCAGTGTCTACATCAGGAATAGCCAACTCCAGTCCTCAAGGGCTACCAACAGGTCAGGTTTTAAGACTGTCCCGGCTTCAGCACAGGTGGCTCCATCAGTGACTGAGCCACTGATTTCACCCCCTGTGCTGAAGCCGGGATATCCTTAAAACCTGGCCTGTTGGTGGACCACGGGGACTTGGTCACTCCTGGTGTACAGCTATTAACTGCACAACTAGAACATCTCATGCAAAATTCCTTTTTGAATAGTTAGGCAGGCGCTTTGGAGCAAAACAGGTGCATAAAAAAAAATGAATCCTAGTGAAAGTCCTGGGAGTTTTACCTTTGACAAATGTGGTGCAATTCTTTTTGCGCTGGTGTTTCCCGAGCTATGCAGGCCGGAAAGTTCAGTAAATAACCATTTTGGTACCTTTTTTGAAAACGGAACTCATGTACCAACTACTACTTTATTATTTTTCCCCCTTTTTTTTAATATATTCCAGTCTCCACATAAATCAAAGCGGCAACAGCAAGAGTTAATTTCCGAGTTAAGGAAGAGACAAGTCAAAGATAGTAGACATGTTTACGAGGGGAAAGACGGAGCTATTGAAGACATCATAACAGGTAAGGGGGATTATCTCGGCAAACTGAAGCGCAGTAGGCCCTACATTAAACGTAGTTACTGTCAGGGCACAGTCAGCACATGTAACGTGTTTGAGATATACATAGACTGCATTTCATGGACTTACGGGTAACTAACGCCTGATCTCCAAAAGGGATGTATATTTGAGGAAACAAAACGTAATGGTAACAAAACAGAGGCTTCTAATGAACCACTTTATCTAGAAAGGTGCACTATCCATTTCTTTTGTGAAACTTTGGACTTGTTTTTGCTATTGCCGTTTATATGTTATTTTCCCTATCTGTGACGACTGAAAAATGGTTACCTTAGGCTAAGTAAATGGATCATTATACTTTTCCGAAAACCAATACAGAACAAGAATAACAAGTACCACTGACCTTGCTTTATAGCCAATCAAACCAAAGCCAAACAAAGTCCATGGTTTCAGAAAAATATAATGTATTGTACATATAGTTGACAAACAGCATTTATGCTTCCTTTCAATAAATGAATTGCAATGTTCCACTTGGATGATCACATTACCGGCTGCCAACTGTGTATGACTTTTTTGCACCATGCCAGCTTTTTCCATACCCCAAGGGTTCTTGTCAGGTACTATTCAATTCTGCCTTATTTGCTTTATGCATGATTCTTAGCACAAACTAGTTCCCCAGGGAAGCACTTGCCAACCTCTTCAGTGCATGAGAGGCCGGCCGTGTGTTCACTTTGCAATGTGTTCCAGGCCCTTTAGCACTGAAGAGAAGTGTAATACTTTAGGCGAGCTACCTTACAGCAATAGAAGTGTCAGGTTCCTGCATGCCATGCAAAGTCCTAGTCACTCTTAAAATCCTTCTCCCTGGCTAAACAAACATGATGACTACAATTTAACATCCAGCTTGCTGCTATATGGAATGTACTAACATTGAGCTTTCCAAATGGGCATTCATGTGCAGATATGTACTGTGCAGAGCATTACACCAGCACATCTTTATGTGAGCTCTGTTGTATCCCAAGTCCAATGGGGTAATAATAATTGTAGCAAAAACTGCCGCACTTGGCAAAATATGTAATTGATAAAAAATGTTTTTGCAACAAATATTGTTACTAGTTTGGTGGCTTTTTAACACTGAGCCATCTCACGTGAGTTTAGAATCATTGTGCTTAGGTTATAGGTGATATTTACTCAACTGTGCTAAACCAGAAGACACTTAACAGCCCATTCAATGTAATGGTCAATAGGGTATCTTATGGGTTAGCACCACTTAGTAAATATGGCCCTGTGTGTTTGGCCACTGAGCATAGATGTGCATGAATGTATCTTTTTGAGAGAACTAAAATCGAATGCTTTGCTGCTGCCAATACATTCTTGAACAGCCAGCATTTGGTGAGTTAATCACAATGGCGGCTTCAAATATGATTTCATTTACCAAATGGTAAAAAAATATATAATTTTCTATTGAGTAGAAATGCTTTAATTGCTCTGGTAGTTTAGATGCTTTCCATGTAAAGAAGGGATTATGTACCTTTCTTGAATACTTCTATAGGTACAAATAAATGTGTGTGATAACTTATTCAACTGTATAAGAGTACACCGTAAAAAAATGCAAAACAAAGAAAATATTCTTTTGATTTATAATTTTTTATATCTGTATAAAAGCCTTTTCTAGAGTTTGACCTGTGAGACCACGTATAGAATTGATTAATTTTTTAATTATAATTCTTTAAAGACAGCCCAATATAACCTTAGCAGAGCACTAACATTGTACTAATGCATTAGATCTTTGCTTCTTACTTTATTCTGTTTGTCTTGTTTGGCTGTTATTTTCCATGCAGTGCTGAAGACAGTTCCCTTTACCGCTCGAACAGCCAAGCGTGGCTCTCGGTTTTTCTGCGACCCAGTTCTCACTGAGGAATTCCATTACTAAAATATTACTCTTTCACACCTGATGCTCTTAAAAGGTTGCTGTAGGTTTTTGAAATATTTCTCCATGTTTAAGGATCACCACAAGTATCTGAGTGGATTATGTTGCCTGCTGTCTACATGGAGTTGTACTACATGTCACTTCATTGCATGCCATTGGATTTACATATACCTCCCCCACCCCTCCCCCTTGCATAGTTGCATCCACGTGTTCTGCATGAGACATTTGGCCATCCTCACATTTTTGAGCATCATAGGCTTGGGTAGCACATGCTATGGGACAGGAAGTGCTCATGCCACAAAATACTAAACAGAATGCTTTAATTGGACTTACTCACAATATGTGGCATTTCAATTGACTTTTCAATGCCATTTCTTAATGGAGATATATATGATGCCTGACGGGATGTTACTTGTGTAATTAAATAAAGTAGATCGTTCCATTAAAGAACAATGCCTTCGCTTTAAATGGATAAAAATGTATCTTTTGACAACACCGTCTCCTCTCGTTTTTCCATGTCTTATTAGTTTATTTTTCAATGCTATTCATTTTGTAGAATGCCTTCCTACACCTTCTGTTCTAACTGGCTCCTGCATGTTTACATTTGCATGCAAAACAAAACGTATAAGCACAGAATCCTCTTTCATTTAGGTTCTGGTTTTCAGTTCCAAGACAACATAATTTTCGTAAACATTGAGTTGTACAGTCTAGTTTCTGTTTTTTCAAACTACAGTATATGTGGCTTGGATTTCTAATGTATATAATGTAATGTAATAAGATTATATTTTACAAGAAAATATACATATAGATAATTTTGTTACCCAATTGAAATGCGCAGCTTCAAATAGCAGCAATATTTAGATAAATAATCACCTAGGTGGTGTTCAGAGAAGCTGTCCGAACTCCTGTATGTCCTAATGGTAATCACACCGGAGGTGCTGCCAACTTTGTGTAACCTCTTTATCTCAAAACTCTCCTACGTTCCAGGGCTCAGAATGTCACCTTTCAGATTGCTTCTTCTTGGCATCTTATCTAAAGTGACCGTTTAGATGGCCCTACTGTTTCCGATGCTGATACACGTCTTACGAGACAAGGCGTCTGATTCACGTTAAGAAACGCAAATGATAAATAGAAAAGACGATCATTTTATACCATGTGAATAATAGTAACAATGCATGATTGCCTTGGAACTGGAAAATTGCACTTTGTGGTTGTAAATGGTAAAGAAAAACAGATTTTAATTAATATAGCTGACATTTTACAGTGGCTGTGTGATAACATAAAAGCGCACAACGACACTTCCACTTTAAGTACTGTAACTTAACATCGCAGTGTATACAGTATATTGTAACACAGCTTTGGGTTGCACTATGGAAAGCCATTCAGCAGCTTCACACTGTGACTACACCGTGATCAGTAACCGAGTCTCCGTGTGTTTTGGGAGTTTATTTATGTGGGTTACTTGGGAAGGCTTCCTTTTAAAGTAAGCATTTTTTTCTCCTGAATAGTCATTTCTTTTTCATGTTAATTGCTGTATTAATTATCTTCCTGGAGCCAATCTTCAAAGCAGCTTGCCTTCTTATCTATCACAATTCTGAATGAAGGATAAAAAATAAAAAAAACAAGTTTGGAGCTAACAGGGTGGCCATCTTGTCCACTGCCTCGCTCTGCTTAACTCCCCTCTCTAGCTGCACTTTCCTCTCTTCCTTCCTGCTCTAGTGGCTTACGCCTGGGGGAACTGAATGCTGACCTGAAATTCTCTTCACAACCCCCCAAGCCATATTTTTATTTAACCTTCATTTTGTGTTTTCTCCTGTTTTAGCCCTAAAGAAGAATAATATCACTAAATTTCCCAATGTTCACTCGAGGGTAAGGAATTCACCTAGCACACCGGTGGTGGAGGATACACAGAGCTGGCAAGCATTATTTTTTTCTTGGTTTCCTCCTCTCTCTGTATGCCAGACCAGTTTACTAATAATAAATACATAATACTGGTACATAATCCAATATGTAAGTGACCTAAGTAAAAGTAGTTTACATTTACTAGAATGTAGGTATTTGCGTAACAGTAGACCAAGTAAATAAATTAACCAAACAATTTTCAATAAATATGAGTATTTTTTTTATCATAGTCCTCACAGGCAAAATCTGTGTTCAAACTAAAAAGGAGAGTGTTCATATTGACCCTATTAATATTTACATTTCTCAACTCAGGTCTCTAAACCCGGGGGCCATTTTATTTATCCATTTATCTGTTTATCCAAGGGTTACAAACTCATAAATATGAGTATTTCATTAAATATGCCTAGGTTTTCATCTTAGTTTCACATTCTGAAAATCATTATGTCATTAAGTAGGCATCGGATCTAATGGCAAAAATGACTTCAATGGGTATTTACTGTCACTGTTACGCTTACAAACGATATACACTCTCCTAAGTGTACGAGCTTTAGCATGTGATTCCCATAGTCCTTAATAAGGAATGGAGGTGGCTCGCTCAGGTGCTGTCCTCATATTTGTTCCACAACTCTTGTTCTGTAGTTCTCAGCTAAGAGAAAGTCATGATGGAAGCCATTAAGTGTGATTTATAGAGGCTGCATATTATGTGCAGTCGCCTCCATGCTCTTAATTAAAACTACCACACTTCATCCAAGAGAGTGATAGTATATATTTTTTAATGTACTTTATTACATACACGTATACTATTGCTTACAAATTGATGCAATCTATTATTTATCCCTCTCTCACCAACAAATCAATATCCCATAGTGACTTCTTTTAAAAACTGGCATACGGCCACAACCTTGTAAATGAGGGGTTTAATCGGGGTATTATTGAGACAACAAATGGCGCTTGCAGTATTTCTATGTTATTGCCTTAATTTGATCTTAACTAATTTATTGCCATTGTGGACTAACTTTAATACATCCATCATTTTCTTTTTAGTGGACAGAGGACACTTTTAAATGGGTCTGGGAAACATGAAATCTGCAGTAGTAAGATTAAGGAATTAGTTTTCTTTATAGTATCTAATATTCCATAAGTGAAAATAAAAGGTATATTTAACAATTGTATCAGGTCTAAGACAAATAGCACAAGGGGCTATTATTACTGGTCCACCAGTATTATGTTTATTTTCATCCCAATTCTAAGTGCAGAAATAATTTGTGAAAGCATTTTTTCCTATTCTCTCTGTACAAGCTGCTTTGATTGGCTGCCAGCTGGACTTTCCCCTTTCTGTTGTTTTTAAGGAAGATGAAACTGCTGCTAACTTCTGTCTCCTCTTCCACCTTAGATCTTAGAAACCAGCCGTATAGGAGAGCCGACGCAGTGAGGAGAAGTGTTCGAAAACGCTTCGATGATCAGACAATGCGCTCTGTAAATGGTGCTGAAATAACCATATGAGCTGGATGCCTTCCCCGTCAAGCAGAGGGTGTGTTTGATGGATATCCTTCCCTCGCGAGCTATACACGCTACTGTTTGAGTGCAGCTTTGTAAACAATGCGTTACCTTTGAACGGCAAGGTCTCCAAGCTATAGAAATGGCATATGACATTAAAAGCGCTGGGATCGCCACTCAAACAAATATCTATTCAGCTGTAGCTAACAAGTGCCTAAAATTGAAATACCTGCTCAAATTAATCAACGCAATAGGACTTGATTTGATCGGGTATCTTTTTAAACCAATACGTTACTCAGTATTTTTAACCAAAATGTAAAATACATGTTACTTTTTGTTACATGCAAGTTTAGAGCGTGGTCTGGAATGAGCGACCATGGATTCCTGTTGGTTTGTAAATAAGTAATACTGGCGTATGATATGCGGTGGAATTTAGAAGGGGCCTTTATTGTGGTGCTGTCTGCCAGGCACAAACCAGTCGTGTGCGTCAGTTGGCACTTAATGGTCTTTTATATCCAAGGGCTTATGGGGCGTGGGAAGGAAGCAATTTAAAATGAAACTGCACCTTTAAAGAATGTGTCAATTTGAATAAGGTATAACATAAGGTGTGATAACTTACACTTTAATGATCAATTGCTTATTCGATATAGTCTTTGTTTTCATACAGGTAAATTGAATATCTGAGCGTACTAAAAGCTCTGTCACACGAGATGTTTTTTCGTAACTAATTAGCACTAAGTAATTAACATCTCAGTTAAGATTAACAGTATTAGGCTCTATAACAGGGGCGGGCAACACCAGTCCTCAAGGGCCACCAACAAGTCAGGTTTTCAGGATATCCCTGCTTCAGCACAGGTGGCTCAGTCAGTGGCTCAGTCTTCAACTGTCGAAGACTGAGCCACCTGTGCTGAAGCAGGGATATCCTGAAACCCTGACCTAGAGTTGCCCCACCCTTGCTCTATAAGGAGCAGCTTGTGGTTGAAAAATGCCAGTGCTCTGAAAAAGAGGATTCCTGTATACATGTTTTTGCGTACACTATATATTGACAATTGGACACGTCGTATGCCCATGGGAATTAGACTGTTTGAATTTGCTGTCACCATTACAAATACGAATGTAGTAGATTAATTTTGCAACAAAGATATTTTGTAGGAAATTGATTTTATTTTCTACTGCCAGCTGCAGGAAGCCTGGGGTGCATTTTACGATGTTGCTTAGCAGTAGAAAGAGATACAACATTTTCATGCATATGGGTGTCAATGACTGCATTTTCGGATCTTAATTCCGGTTATGCAGGGCGCTGAGCCTAATTTAGTCACATCCTACACTCATGCAGAAAAATGTATTTTTATTTTCTTTAATGCGCAGTCTCCTTATGGCTTACCTTATTCGTTAGTCTCCTAATATGTTTATTGTAAAATTTATTGTATAGTATTTAACCACTTTGGAGATTTATGAAAATGTTAGTTTGGTTTTACACTGGGTTATAAAGTAACCAGATAAACCAATGAAACGATCCCAATTTTTTCAATGTAAAAATACAGGTGCAAAAACAGAGTATTTTGTGCACTACTAGGACTATAGCAACATTTTCTAAATCTGTCCCTGTTTCTTCTTCTCAACTTGTGTTTAAGTGAACCACTGGTAAAAGTCCTGATCTCCTGAAATAATGTGTAGTTTTATGATGATCTGTTTTTAAATGTACAGATATTTTGCTACAAAGTTGGTGCAGTTTTTTATGTTTTTTTTTTTATATACTTTAATTCCCACTTTAGCCTCTGGGTAATACTGTAAATATTGTTTAAAAAATGCATCAGCCTGTGCTATTCAATCGGAATGTTATTTTAACTTATAGTTTGTTTTTTATATTTAACTACAAGAACAGTTCGGGGGATCAAAATGACCACATTGATGTTTGCGTAACTGTGTACAGAACATTTTCTGCACAACTGCCAATACCTGTCGCATTTGCACAAATGTGTACTTTCCATGCCGAGGAGAGCATGCCAACATTTAGTCTTACTGTCATTTAACATTTGTTTAGCAAAATATGTCAATGTGATTCATTTCTTTCGACAGTGATGAATCAATTTCCAGAATCTCAAACCAATTGAAATCATCTGCAATTGATATTTTTCTATAAAATAAATGTGCAAGAATAGTGTAATTTAATTTCTGAAAAGGGCAGAAATGTTGGCATGTTTTCTTTGGTGTTTTGCTCCTGCTTCTTAGCAATATTAGAAATGTCATAAAATCAGTCCATGTTACTTTTCTGGTCTGTCTGTTGCTTATGATCAAATAAACTATTTACACTACTACACAGTAATAATTACATTTTGTGCACATCTGATTAATTGTGTTTTGTACAATGAAAATGGAAGTATTGTATAAAGATTTGCTCAAGGCAGTTCAAGAGCAATAAGTTTTCACAGTACGATGCGCTAAATTAAACAGAGTACAATAAGTACCGTGACAGGCAAACATCATTAGAATTGCTAAAAAGTTAATTTGCCCTTTGGTTGAAGTGTAGGAAGATGGTATTACTCACTTCATAACTGTAGAAACAAATTCACATAATAATTGTATACAGATCTGTTTTATGCTGTAAAACGCATACCATGTGTCTTTAAATCAGTAATTTCCATGGCACAGAGGAACTGATCATGGAAAGTGCCCGTCTCTTTGCCTCCTCCAGTCCAGTTTATTCTTTGTTTGCTGACCGTACATACAGAGAATAAAAAATAAAGATAGAAAATCAACGGTAGCAAGGAGCTGCTGGTCAGAAAAGAAAGCGAAGGCAAAGCTAAGATTACATGATGCGAGACCAAAGTATCTCTAACTATTGGTTTGCTCTGACAGACAGAAGTATCCTTATGCTCAGCACACTCCACAGGGTCATTTCAAATGGGAATAGATGTGGCTGCCATATGTAGAGATCCGTGCTGGTCTGCCTGGGTGTTCTGCTGTAACACCTCCATGTAAACACATGGAATGGAGACTGGAGTAGCCGCATCCAGAAAAAGCACGCCACCGGGTATACAGTAGGTTCCAAATCACAGATCTTTATTACCCTTCAGCGGGGTATCGGAAACATAGTGAGCACACAACTTTGCCGGGGACACGCCTCAGTTCGTCAGGTGTTAATTACAAAGGGATGTGATGTCCTTTATAAGGGTCCCGTACCCAGGGTTATGAATCCGGCAGTCAATCATATTCACATATGTAATGAGGCATCCCAAACATATTAGCATATTGTGTCATAATCCATAGATACCATAGAATAGGAGTGGCCAACTCCAGTCCTCAAGGGCCACCAACAGGCCAGGTATTAGGAATACCCCTGCTTCAACACAGGTGGCTCAATCATTCTGACTGAGCCACCTGTGCTGAAGCAGGAATATCCTTAAAACCTGACCTGCTGGTGGCCCTTGAGGACTGAACATCGCAAACCCGTCACAGATCATGGTATTTCTCCTACTTTTGTGCCATTGTCATGTAATGCAGGAGGTATCTATGGATATTCCACTATTTGTACCCAAAGGTTCTACGCTCCACTCCAGAGTGGGAAATAGGAAAGGAGTGTGGGGAGGAGACGCTGTATCAACCGTTGAACCACAATTGTGTTCTCACCTGTATCTACCGCTGTCTGTATTAGCCACACTAAATAACTAACTCACTGAGACCTGAGTGTTGCCTATATTAGCGAGTCTATTCCACTGTGTAATTGCGGGGAGAGCTGCTTCGGTATCTGCAGTATAGCCGGAATTGCAGTCTCCCGCTGCCTGGTCGTCCTGTATTGACAGCACTTTTCCACCACCACTGCTGAGGAAATAAGACGGCCAAGGGTGCAGAATCTCCCATTATGTGTATGATGTCACTCCTCCCTACTTCATCTATTGACAGTGAACCAATCCAATGGACAAAGGCTTGATGCTGCATAATATAAACACTAGGCGATTGTCACAAAACTAGCCAAGTAAAGCAATTTATACCATAGTATACAAATAAAGAAAGACAATCATCACATTTTAACTGTACTGGTGGCCACTTTCAGATGGTTTGTATTTGCCATGACTGCCGACCCAGGAGGTGCTTTTTTTTTTTTACCTGCTTGATTAATATCAGATCATCTATCTTGTCTGCAATTTTATTTCGCTTTTATTCTCCAAGATGGGTAACTGTGGCTCTCTGATTACCTTGTTTTACAACCATTTATGTATTTATTGTGTAATTATTATTATTTTTTACATACATTGGAGATCTGAGCGCTCCCAATTCTTTTCAGTTCTACACCCTTTCCCTCAGTGAAACATAGGACCAGAGCTTGTGACCGCTGCTTTTATTGGGAGAGAGACAAACAGCAAATTATGCTGACACCGAATATGAATACTGGGCTTCCATGTTAAAGACAGAGGTGGAGCTGCAACTTCTAAGACATATACTGTATTTGAAAAATTAGGTTGTTCCTGTCAGAATGATATATTTGTAAGGAAAATTTCATACAAAAAGGTAGTTTAGCACTTTAAAATGACTGCATAATTGTAACCCCCCTCTGGTTTACTATGGCCTTAAGGAGTTAACTGTGGTCCCACACAGAGTAATGCACCATCTTCCATCAGATGGTGCTGGATGAGTAGGCAGAATCATAGCCCCACCTCCTCTGTCCAGTGATAGTAATGTCATTTCAGGGAGTATATAGTGGGGAGAGGCTTGTAGAAGGTTAGATCCCGGTAGAAGTTGAAGAAGAGGAATCTCACTGTGAATAGGGCATATAGGTTTATATGTACAGTATATCATATGGATCCCTTTGTTTAACATCCCACAGAGATAACTGCATGCTAGTCTAAGGCTACGTCCATAGAGATGGGAGCAGTGCTGAACCGCGCTGAGGCCCACCTGCTGAAGCCTGTGCGATTTCATGCACATGCAGGCGAGCCAGCGGGCGCGATCGGGAAGCGGGGCAGTGACGTCGCTGGGCCAATCGCCCGCGACACACCGACGTCACGGCCTTGTGACGTTGACGCTGATTCTCGCTGATTGGATGTTTTCAGCCGACAGCACGCTGAAAAACCGCTTTAGCTGTCGGCTGAAAAATCCAACTCCTGAGAACGCCTGCGGACGCTCGCGTGAGCCTCCTCTAAAGACATCCTCTGCTGCTCAGCGCTGCTTGTCCTTCTATGGACGCAGCCTATGCCCAGAGGAGTTAGACAGGCCGCAGCCCCAAGGCATAGTTGGACCAGCCACATCAGAGGGTCCATAGCCAACGCTCACCGAGAGGGCCACGTGATGGCATGCAGTACTCGAGACGGGGATACTAATCACAGACAGATATAGTACCAGGCCCGGCAGGGGCGCAGCAGATATAAAGCAAAAACCGGCATGATAGAGCAGCTGGATGCTACAGGTAACATACGATGTATTAAGCCTCAGCATCTCCCCAGCAGGCTGAGGTAGGGGCAGCTAGGGAATACAAGGTTTAGACAGCGCAATGGAGAATGCTGTCATATCCATACCAAGGTCATGGTGTATGTTGATATAACAATAAAGCTGCTGTTTGATTCTTGCTATATCACGGCCGAGACACACAAATCCAGCACCCTGACCAGGTAATCAACTCTGAATAAATCAAGAGACATTGATGTAAAGTCCCTAGGTGCCGGGCAGGGAAGGTTACATAATATTCTCGAAATATTGCCAGGATACGCCTTTTTCCTCACTCGATTGAACTAAAATACGAATTCCCTCACTCATGTCCAGCCTTCGCCTACTTGGCATTCCCCTTATCCCAACTTATCCTCAATCACCACTCCACATCTGATGCTCCACGATTTAAATCTCCACACTGGATTCCCATTTCCTCCAGAATCAAATTGAAATTCATAGCTCTGATCTATAAAGCTCTGCCTACAACATTCTTTTCTCAAAGTGCCTTATCAACTTCTCTCATGCTTCACCCTCTGGAATTCCCTATCACACATCATCACTCTCCCCCAGCTTCCAATCATAAAAACCAATTGAAAAAAACAAAAAAAAAACAAACAAACTAGCATTTCCAAGGAACCCTACCTAGCACACCCATAACACCCCCTACCTTATTGGGACCATACTCCATCCCACAATGAGCAGCCACTTTACCTTTTGTTTCAACATTCTCCCTCATTCTCTTTTGATATGTTTGTCCATATTTGTATGCAACTGTTTATGTAATTATTAAACCTCTATCCCCCACTACCACGCTGCAAAGTTTTTGGGCGCTTTACAAATAAACAATCATCCTTACATATTTGCAGAAACTTTTAGGTAAAAATATCATCCCGTTCAGGTTCCCTAAACTTGGTGCAAGAATATTACTAACACACTACATCTAAGTCCAGTGCTGCATACCTTGCTCACATTGTATAAGGCAGGGGTAGCCAACTCCAGTCCTCAAGGCCCACCAACAGGTCAGATTTTCAGGATCTCTCTGCTTCAGCACAGGTAGTTCAATCAGTGGCTCAGTCATTGACTGAGCGACCGGTGCTGAAGCAGGGATATATGGGGGGAGGGGGAAAAGGGAGAGAAAGGAGGGAGGGGGGAGAGGGTGAAAGGAGGCGGGGGGGAGGAAGAGAAAGGAGGGGGGGGGGGGGGTGTTGCCACTTTAGCAAAAAAAATGTAAAAATAGCACTTGACCACATTCATTGCCAGATCAGTCACATATATCTTCTAGCAGGAACTTAGGAAAAGGGCAGGATATGTTTGCGCGATTTTAATGGTGATAAAAATGAATAAAAGGCCTCCACACACAGACTATTACTAAAATTTCTGGCATTTTAATCATTGTTGCAACAAGCTGATGAAATATTGTATTGAGGAATGCAAATAGTTTTTTGTGCTTAATCCTATGTCGATTTACAAAATATATATATATAAACACACTCAAGGGGTTATTTATTCAACACTGACCGGTACACTATTGCTCGTAACATTCCATGGTCTTCATGGGCGTTTCCGTGTTATATTGCCCCAATCAGTTAAATAAATAACCCCTTTAGGGTCATTTAAAAATTGGATTTCAAGTAACAAAGAAATGGGATCAAATATAGCTTGCCATCAAATTCAGCTTTCTTCACATAGTGTAACTTGTAATCTGCAAGTCAAGGCAATTTTTTTAAATAACCTTCATTTTTAAATATATCTTACTGGCTACGGAAGCTCAACTAAAAACCAAGAGAAAAGGAAACCGCATGCAATTTCAAATGTAATTAATGAACAGGTCACAAACATATTTAATATACGATTGGACATTATCTTTTGATTGAAAATCATTAGCTTGCTAGGTGGATGTTGTTCTGGGCATCTCATGAATAAATACTAGCACAGACTAAAAGACAAGGTTTTAATACTTCATAAAAATGTACAAAAATATTCCAATCAGAAGTATGTGTACCACAGAAACTATTTTGAAGCAAGAGGAATATACTGCAAACAAAAAAAAACTGAACAAATAAAAAAATAGGACTTTGTCTAAATTGGAAGTACATTTTCCCCCCTTTCCAAAGCCAAATGAAAAGATTGTTCATTTTCAAAACAAGTAAATTGCTCCTGTCACAAAGCTGGGGGCACATTCCTTTAATGGTTCTTAAGGCAACTCTCTGAAACTAAAAATTTACAACTGGATTTAACACCTTGGAAAGGAGGCCCATGTCACCTCCAATGGAGATTCCTTTTTCTGTACAAACAGCAGCTGTTTCAACCAAGTGTTTTATTAATGGAACATAGAAGAATCCCCTGTTCTGAAGTCAAATTAGGCATTTATTACATGTTATTGTAAACATATTTGGTTTTAAGACATTCTTATTGATCATCGTCCAGTTGTTCCAAAAGAGTCCTCCTTCGTTTTTCCAATTCTCCTTCGCTTAATTCGCTTCCAGAAGTGTCCCAATTACCCTGCAAATAAACATAACCAATTAATACGGCAACAAAAAATAATACACTATCATATAACCTGCTGCTGTGATGGGTATCTATTGCTCGTTAATGAATCGCAGGGGATATGTTGTAGGATTAAAGAATTACACATACGTCCCTTAGTTTTACTGATAAAGGTGCTTCCCCCCCCCCTTACAAAAACGCGCATATTTCATGCAGTTTCAAAGTAACCCAAAACAAAGATCTTATATATTTTAAACACTACGAGTTCAGCGCTCGTTGGCATTGAAGTCAGGCCACAACACAGCTGTATATGTGCACTAAAGGGACGATGAGTACTACAGTATTTTCTTCTCGGGAGCCCACCCTCTTTAATAAATACAATGGCATGATGGTTTCTACTTCTGTTTTGTGAACACAGTGAAAAAATTGAAACAATAGCTTTTCTATCATTCTAGAGTCCATAATTTCCTTCCTATTTGCTGGGGCACATCACTGAAATGCTACAAGAATGTGGACAAAGTAATATATCCAGAGTCAAAACAAGAAAGGAAAGAGCCCTTGATCACAGATATTTAAATTGCTTCTACTCCAGAAAATAATTTTGTTGAGTTTCTTCAACATGGACTATAAAGAAAGTGAGACTATAAATGTACAATTTTCCTTGTTTGTACCCATAACAGGGAAACAAAAAGAAGTCCCTGAAGCAACATAACAATTTTTTCCCACTACTGATTCTCATGGACACTAGAGAGGATAGTAGTGAATAGCTTAATTTTAACTTCAATAACATCAAGAAGCAATACTACATTATCTACCCCCCCCCCCCCACTATTTCTTCCTTATTTGTATATGAAAAGCATGTAACAATGTAGAATTCCACATTCTTACCTAAACTGGCAATCGTTTGGTGCTCCTGTTTTGAACCTGTAAAAATCCTGATTAGTGTGCCTAACGAAATGGTCGCCTTCTAACTTTGTGCTGCAGTTGATACGTAACATTATCTTACCAAGTGTAACACATTATTGTTACAGCTTTCAGAGTAATACAATCTGCTGTTTGGAACACAGCAACATATCTGTTTGTGATACTTTGTTGCCAAAGGACAAAGCTCAAAAAGGTGCGCCAGAGCCGGTTTGAAGAGAGGAAGTGGATATGACTTTCTAAATAGTTGCTATAGCAACCAAAGGATGATCAGTACATTAAAAAAAAAGTCATTAGACAGTAGAAAAAATGCAAACAGTATTATATAATACTAGACAAGTGATTTATTTTAAAAAACAAAAACATTAGGATTTTTCATTTTTTGCCGCTTTCAATTGAAGTAGTGTATTGTTTTAAAATAATTCCCCTTTGAGAAACTACAGCCATACCATACTTAACCAAAAATTTTACAAAACGCTTTGGTTACACATAGCTTTGTCATCTCTAAACATGGCCTATGGACAGGGTTAATAATGACAATAAATGTAAAAAAATACACTACTAGTTGACACTTACAGAATCCTTTCCCCCTTTTCTTTTGGGAGATTTGTGTTTGGATTCTGATCTCTGCCTAGCTCGCTCCTTTTCATTCTCCTTGTCTTTGTCCTTTTCTCGCTCCCTCTCTCTGTCTTTTTCCTTTTTGTCTCGCTCTCTCTCCCCATCAGTTTCTGGGGAATTCTACAAAGTCCACAAAAAAGGCATTTATAAAACGGTGTTTCCCATCTCACTCCAAAGCATAGCTCATTACAAGGGACTCCAAACTAATAATATAGAAAACCGCCAGGAAAGTTTACAAATAATTGAAGCGGGAACTACTATTAATTGGAGTGTTGTAGGAAATAAAAATATAAACATAATAGATCACAGGTGAAAATAAATAGGCGGCATGTACTTACAGACTTGTGTCTCTTCTTTTTGCTTTTCTTCTTGTGTTTTTTGGACTTTTTATAGCTTTTTTCTGCATAGCAAAATCAGAAAGAAATAAAAAGGAGATGTGTTATAAAACACGGAAAAGCCGTTAATAAAATATTTAAAAATAACACGGAATTGAACTTACCAGATTCTCCACTTGAGGAATGTTCGGAGCCTGAGCGGGAGTCTGATCGCTGCCTCTTCTTTTTTGTATTGTTTTCATCTTCCTCCTCCGATTCGGAACCCTAGCAGGTCAAACAGAATAGGACTTCTCATTATGTGTACATGGATGAACGGATGGAGTTAAAAAAAATAAATGATATGTCACATACCGAATTGGAGCGAGATCTCTTCCGGTGATGTTTCTTAGACTTCTTAGAGTGCTTCTTGATTTTTACATGATGATGCTGACATTCATTCTATCAAAAAAAGGTAAATCAATGGTCCATAAATAAAAGCACATAACTCCAAATTATTTTAAAAATCAATCCCATTTTTAAATCAAAGTTGTATTTATCAAGTTCAAATATATAACATTCAGAGCAATGCATGTTACTAGATGATTTTCAGATATATACATGGATTGCCAAAATAAACATCACTAGTCAAAGATCTTTTGTGAATTACGCTAACAAAATAAGCATTGCAAAAAATAATGATACTGATTAAAGTTTGTGCTTTAATATTTTTGCTCTGAAACATTGTGGGACGTGCTGCACTTTAGCACGTTCCTGTAAAGCAAGTAAATCAAGCCTTTCACCATTTCTTATCTATTTAATGTCACCCAAGAATTCAATACATCCATGTTGTTATTTCCATAAACTCATGATTTATAAAATGTTTAAGAGTCAATGAGTCCATGATATATAAAATAAGTAATGCAAGAAAAGATTCTAAGATAACAGTAACGATTTGTGGATGTTCACTTATTCAGGGAAAAGCGGACAAAAATAAAAAATAAATAAAATTACCTCAATCGTATGCATGAAATCTTTAAATATTCTTTTGCGCTCCGATTCCAACGTGATATCCTCAAAGGACGGCTCCTTAATGAACCGCTCCCGAACCTTACAGTGAAGAGGGAAGAGACAGGTTTTCAGATTTTGAACTATGAAAACAGCCAAACCTAAAGGCGAAAAAGGTGTGTGTATTGAACATTTTTCTTTAAGTTTTGTTGTAACGATCTTTAGCAGGGAATATCAAAGTAACAATAGTCTGTATTTTAGGTAGAAACTAGTTTCATCCCTTTCGATTGGGTAAGCCCGTCCTGTGTATATAAGCCAGATACAGTGCCCCCATCTTTGCTCTGCATCTTAATTGGGAATATTTCGAAATGAGGCCTCCCAGTGGGGTGTGAACCACTACAAAGATTCCAGAACAGTATAAGATTTGTACCGCAAAAAGACATTTTTGTGTTTGCTGCTCATACCGTACCTCTTCCCATACAGAATCCAACTCAATAGGAGGCGCAGCTTGTTTTAACATGCTCTTGAAAGTAGATTCCTTCCGTTTCATTTTTCGGGCCTCTTCCTTTTCTCGCTCCCGCTCCCGCGCCTCGGCTTTCTCTAGAAGCTAAAAATACATTAAGTGAATCCACACTTAAATTTACACAAACAGCTGATATTGAGTGACAGGTAAAATCACAAGCACGGTTTATAAATAGTAGTGCTACAATGCAAGTTGCTACAACATACTAAAATGATGGTAACCACCATGAATAGGGCACAGCTGGGTATAAAAATCAAAAGATGTACTACTATAGGGCAATAATTGGGAGGCAGCAATGGAAGAGCTGAAAATATGTTGCCGATATTAAGGGAAAAGATTAGGATTATTACATTGGAAAGCGTTATATTTCGCTAATTTGTATTTCTTGTTCTCACAAACACTAAAGGAATCGGTAATAAAGATTGATGCTGGTAACATTCAAACAGCAGTTTATATGGTTGTATTCATGTAATGCAGGGGTGGGCAACAGCAGTCCTCACGGGCCACCAACAGGCCAGGTTTTCAGGATATCCCTGCTTCAACACAGGTAGCTCAATCACTGGTGCTGAAGCAGAGATATCCTGAAAACCTGACCCGTTGGTGGCCCTTGAGGACTGGAGATGCTGATGTAATGGCTGGAAAATATTATGAGTTGAAATTCGGAGAACAACTACCTAAAGATGCAATCCTAGCAGGGGAAATCTCTATTTCACTTTGAAGATAAAGGAAAAACTTGTGTGACCTACTGAAATGTCAGTGTACTGATAAAAACTTTAGGGGTGAATTATGGATAAGCATTCAGGAGAGCCAGAATGGATGAGATTTAAAAACAAACAACAGGGGATGCCCTGGTTCCCTGAGAGATTTGTAGGAGTGAGAGACACACACACACACACAGTCCCGAACGGCCACTTTGGATTACAACGAATCAGCGCTTTATATTTATTGTTATTATTCTTAAACTCTAATCAATTGTAGTGCTTTTTTCACCAGGAACAATCTAATTTTCTACGCACTTAACAGCTGTGCTTTTCTGAACTGTTTTGCATACAGCGTCTTGAAATTGCACCGAAGTGTTCAGTCATCAATTCTAAACTGACAATTTGTAGTTTAATTAAAGTGCATATGTAAATTAGACACAGTTTAAAAGCACAAAAAAAAAAAAAAAACCCCTGCAAAAACATCGTTGCTATAAACATGTACCTTGACTGCAACTGTTTGAATATACTGCCAATGTGTTACTTCCCTCAACCAACACAAACGTTAAAGGCCAAGAAAAGCATTCCAATTTCTACAGCTAAGCACCTGCGGAAGGCCGTGGATGACTGGAGTTGGCCATTCCTGATATAGATAAAAAAATAAAAACACCAACTCACACTGTTGAAAGCAAGTTTGATATTTCCAGCATCTAAGGTAGTCGCCCTTTTGGTTGAACTGATGACAGTAACAAAGTCTTCAAAACTGGTACGGATTTCGACCACAAAACTTTTATCCTGAAAGACAGTAGATACTGTAAGTCATTTTCATAATGTAATCACAACAATCTTATTCTATTCGGAATACTTATTTTAAACGACATCTTCCTACCCTTAAAATATCCTTTATTATCTTTTTCTCATCATGGTATCGAGCTTTCAGATCTTCAACGTAAAATTTGAAGAGATCCAGTGCTGTTGACCCTGTAACACAACGAGACACAAATGCCAATGTAGGTGTAAAACTTCCACTTCCGGAAATGCTGTTATACCAAAAAGATTCCATTGGTTATAACATTAAAGTATGGATTGTGGCTTCTAATCTCCCACAATTAGCCTTCAGTAACCAATCACAACATAATAGATTTCCTTTTCAAGTAAGCAAAGAAGAGAAATGTACAAACAAAACGATGCATAGAATAGCTCTCTGTTTGGGACCCACCTGAAAATGAATAGTCTGCAATGTGAAAGTTATGAGTATGACTATAAACTTCCATATATCTAATTCTTCTTTCTGGAGAACAGAAAATATTATTGTAGACTAGCTGTTAAAATGACAAACTTTAGCAATTGTATGGGAGGTGTGGCAAGTTTAAATTGAAATAAGGTATTTGAGCCTCTAACGCAGCAGTGGCCAACTCCAGTCCTCAAGGGCCACCAACAGGCCAGGTTATGGATATCCCTGCTTCAGCATAGGTAAAGCATGGATAGCCTTAAAACCTGACCTGGGGGTGGCCCTTGAGGACTGGAGTTGGCCATGCCTGCTCCAACGGGTAAGAGACCTGAGCAGGTTGGAAGTGTATAGGGATAGCCATTATCAGTATGATTACTTCCCCATTTTCACGCTTCCCACAGTGAATCCTTTTCCCTTGATGCACATAATTTAGGGATTCTATGGGGAATGGAGAAAAGACGAAAAACTATTTTTCACAGTGTTTCTATAACCTACCACCACGTCAAAGCCAAGTGGTAAGAAACATCACCAATGGTGCATAAAATGTACTGTGTTATGGTAAAATGGCAAAAAGGTACTAAATTCGGGGAGCACATCAAATTTATTTTTTTAGAAACAAAAGATAAAATCCTTACCTGGTTGACCAAGCATATTGGCAAACCTGATGTCAGAACAAACAGTTGGGTACAATTCCATCCAAGAGGACATTGAATTTAACTGGCCATGTTCATGCAATTCATCCAGAAAGAGCTAGGAGAAAAAACAAAAAAAAACCAGGTAAAAACAAATATAAAAACTACAAAGAAAACCCCAGTCCTGTTTGATCTTTATTACACTGCAAGCCTCACAACATTGTTCTGTAGTCCTTTCTTTGTGGACCTCTGCAAAATATAAATGTATACATTCAGCAGATTATTAAATGGCAGAAATTCAGTTGCAATATTATTAGATTAGTTAGGGGTATCTGACAAAAATATCCCCAGTTACTTCTGTACAGGTGTTTCTACAAAAAACAAAAAGCAGTCAGGAGAGCGCCTTCCTAGGCCCGGCCGGCTGCCAGAGAGCCCATGTTTTCAGGCAGACGGTGATGCAAGTGAAAGCACAATCTACTTCTGCAATCTCAAACCTGGAAAGATTGCCGGTTTTTCCGCTGTCGTCTCCGGTCCCTTAGCAAACTCTTCTGCTTGTCATCTTCCTCTTCTTTTTCCAAGGCACGTATATGCTCTTCAAAGCAAATTAGGGCATCTTCCTTATCCATGTCTAAAATCAAACAAAGTTACCAAATGAACCATATGCAATATTGAATGTGAATTCAACTTTTTAAACAAATACCGCCTACAGTACAGCCTCATACTCCAATTGAGACTATTTGACTAATGCAGATTTCTATGCAATATATTAGGTTATTTACAAAGTCTAAAAAGTCAATGTTCAAATACATATTCATCTTATACTGAACCATTCAAAGACATTACAACTTGCAATGAGTCTACATTTCTGGCTACAATACATTTTAAAAAGGGGCAATGAAAAGCTGAAGTAATACTACTAAATATATGGCAGTCATATTGGTCCATTAACAGTTATTACAGCCATAATAACTCTCCTTGAGCAAACAAATATATATATTTTGTACAGATGGTGATACGCGACTTAAAATGGACTTGCTAAATTACTTCAAATTCTCAACAAATGAACACGAGTAAAGTAACAAGCTGCATGCATCAAAGCACAGTTCTCCTCTGCAGAGCTGGTAGGACCCTGAAAGCACTAGTTTCCTACAGCAATGAATAAAAGAGATGTATCAATGTCATCCAAGTAACAGTTCCAATAGAAATCTGTACACACTCTGAAGCTCCTCGTCCTCTGCAAAATTGGGGTTGTCCATTAGGTATTGCTGGGCTTCTGACCAAGTGGTGCTGTACGTTACATTCGTCATGTTGTCCAATATGTTTTTCAATGCTTCCCAATTTCTCTTACGTAGTTGCTTCGCTTGTTCCTGTTAAAGTAGAAAGTGCCATATGAATTTATTTATGCCCAGCGTTATCATATAAAATCAATTGATTTTTTTTCAATTATCGAAGCTTTAATTTAAAAACCGCAGTCCTTCTACAGTACTGATAATCTAATCATCACTCAAGGTCACGAGGATTAAAATACTGGGTCACTAAATGTGAAAACATAAACAGACTAAGTGGAAGAATCTCAGAAGTCTGTTAATGACTTAAGACGTTAACTTCAGTTAATGTCTCAATAAGTGCCAACGGGGATCGTCAAAGCTCGGTAACGATGCGTTACTATAACAGCTAGTAGTGCTAAGGATATGCAAGAGAGGTGTTCACGCTAACAGAGCATATCCCCAGAGCTCCGCTATAGGCAACGCAGGGATGTAACAGAACATTAGCTAGATCACCGGTGGGGTTAGCTAGATCAGGGGTGAGCAAACTTTTTATGCCGAGCCCCCCTTTTCAGCCATAAAATTTCTCGGGCCCCCCCTGCCTGATGTAATCAAAATCACATGAAAAAAAAAACCAAACAAAAAAAACCCTTTATTAAACGGTATCTTATACTATATTAGTGAAAGCACTGTATGTTTGCCAGCCTGCCTGCCTGCCTGCCTGGATGTCCGGTGTCCCTAGGGGAAATCTGATTGGTCCCTTGGCCCGCCCCCGCACACCTCTCATTGGCCTGAGGCGGAGTGACGGGCCAAAGGACACACAGGGACACACACACACACACACACAGGGACACACACACACACACACACACACACACAGGGACACACACACACACACACACACAGGGACACACACACACACACGGACACACACACACAGGGACACACACACACAGGGACACACACACACACAGGGACACACACACACAGGGACACACACTCTCCCCCGTCAGTTGGACCGCAGCTCACCTTCCACCCCCCCCCCATCCTCTCTCGGTGCCCCTCCTCTCCCGGTGCCCCTCACTCTCTCCCCCCTCCCCACCTCACCCAAATCCCCACGCTCCGCAACATCCCCAGCCGCACCATCACCCTCACCGTGCGCCGCGGAGGAAGCGCGGCCCTGCTGCTCAGCAGCAAACTCCAGGCTCCTCCCCCCTCGCGGCGCGGCCCTCCTGCTCTCCCCCTCACGTGCGCCGCTACCGGAGAGGGGAAGCGCGGCGCGGGACTCCCCATCACGTGTGACGCTACCGGAGAGGGGAAGCGTGGCGCGGGACTCCCCATCACGTGTGACGCTACCGGAGAGGGGAAGCGGCGCGGGACTCCCCATCACGTGCGCCGCTACCGGAGAGGGGAAGCGGCGCGGGACTCCTCATCACGTGCGCCGCTACCGGAGAGGGGAAGCGCGGCGCGGGACTCCTGCCACTCTTGCCCCCCCCCAGCTTCCCGAACTCACCTCCTGCCCCAGCCAGATGCTACGGGGTCAAGGTAAGTCACACACCGTCTCCCACCCACGCACTGTCACCCAGTCACCCACCCACTCACTTAGTCACCCACCCACTCACTTAGTCACCCAAAAACTCACTTAGTCACCCACCCACTCAGTCACCCACCCACTCACTCAGTCACCCACCCACTCACTCAGTCACCCACCCACTCACTCAGTCACCCACCCACACACTCAGTCACCCACCCAGTCACTTTCACCCAGTCACCCACCCACCCACTCAGTCACCCACCCACTCAGTCACCCACCCACCCACCCAGTCACCCACCCACTCAGTCACCCATTCAGTCAGTCACCCACCCATTCAGTCAGTCACCCAGTCAGTCACCCACTCACCCACCCACCCAGTCAGTCACCCACTCACCCACCCACCCAGTCAGTCACCCACTCACCCACCCACCCACCCAGTCAGTCACCCACTCACCCACCCAGTCAGTCACCCACTCACCCACCCAGTCAGTCACCCACTCACCCACCCAGTCAGTCACCCACTCACCCACCCACTCACCCACCCAGTCAGTCACCCACTCAGTCACTTTTTTTTAATTATTTCTGTACATTCATAGTATGATTGATACAGTGGCAGCCTACACTCTCACTTGCAGAGGATCGCAGCGAAGCAGGTTGCCAGCGGAGGAGAGCAGGACCACAGCGCTATTGCAGGGCAGACACCGTAACAAGGGGCGTTTGACTTCACCGTGGTTGGGCGTGCTCCTCCCCTGTACCTCAGAAGCCCCTGTGCGTACACACACACACACACACACACACACACACACACACACACCATCACGTGGCCGCCACCTGCACTATCCTGTTCAGCCACCCGCACACATCTTCGGCTGCCCGCCCGTGCACATCTTCTTGGCCGCCCCTCGCGCACAGCTTTTTCGTCCTCACGCGCACAGCGTCTGCCGGCCCGCGCACCCAGTTTTCGCCGCACGCCGCCTGCGCCCCCTAAATAATCTTGCGCCTCATTGCCCCCCCAGTTTGCGCACCACTGCATTACAACACACACTCACTCTCTCAATCAACCACACACACACACACAATCCCCCCGCTCACACACACACAATCCCACCCCCCCACACACACACTCAATCCCCCCACACACACACTCAATCCCCCCCCCCACACACACACTCAATCCCCCCCCACACACACACTCAATCCCCCCCCACACACACTCAATCCCCCCCCACACACTCAATCCCCCCCACACACACTCAATCCCCCCCCACACACACACTCAATCCCCCCCCACACACACTCAATCCCCCCTCCACACACACTCAATCCCCCTCCACACACACTCAATCCCCCCCCACACACACTCACTCCCCCCACATACACACACTCAATCCCCCCACATACACACTCAATCCCCCCCCACACACACACAATCCCCCCCCACACACATTCAATCCCCCCCACACACTCAACCCCCCCCCCACACACACACACTCAACCCCCCCCCCCCACACACACTCAACCACCCCCCACACACTCAACCACCCCCCACACAATCCCCACACACACACAAACCACACACAGTCACACAATTTCACCTGGGGGGGCGACATGCTCCGATCCCCCAACCACCCATGCTGCTGAAAACTGGTGCGGGAAGCAGACAGGAAGAGATGGATGGGCTGTCTGTGTGCAGAGAGAAGCCCCGCCCCCTCTGCAAGACACAGACACATAGAAGCAGCCGCACGGAGCTTCTGGCCGCCCGTGTACAGCTCTGCCCGCCCCCAGGTTTCCCTGCAAGCAGCCCGCGCCCCCCCTACATAATCTTGCGCCCCCCCCCCCAGTTTGCGCACCGCTGAGCTAGATCATTAAAGTTGGCGTTGCTCACATCCACACCACGCAATAGATCTTTTACAGGCTCTGGATAAGGGTAAGACCACACTTGGGTATGAACTACCGTATTTTTATTTACAGGGTTCTTTTCCTCTATTTTTTTTTATTTAACTTGAATGAAATCCCTATTTAGGATCTGCCTAATGCCACCTTTAGGTAAAACGAGTTTAATGCCATGTTATTTGCAGCCAACGCAAATCATGCGTTAACTTCACATGGCGTTAAAAGCAGCAAACCGTGATTTTTTTTTTTTAAATAAATCAGTTCTGTAGTATTAGATACTAGTGATTTTTTTTTTTTATTCAACTCTTAATGCCATTTTTAATGAGTTTTAAAACATCCTTTGATTTCTATAGCAGGTTCTAACACCTCCGTTTGTAATAATTTGTTGCAAATGTTCCCAGCAGTTTGAGCTGTAAACTGTAACAATAGATGTTACCGTAGTAATATAAGGATACACCGTAGCTGCCGAGTAAGGCCGCGTTTATAGGGCTGGCGACATCACCCTCGCTACTGGCAAAAGTTGTATTTTGATTTTTAGCGACGTCGCTGGTGACAAGTCCAGTGACGTCACTAAAAGGGACGGGCTGCGCAATCGATTGTCTCTAAACCAGTCACGTGGCGACTGCCTCTATATTTAAAAAACAAATTTTCAACATTTTTGGTTGCGACATCGTGCTTACGACGGAGTCCATGTATTTGTTTCGGAGCAACGTCGCGTCGCAAGGCACTATAAGCGCAGCCTTACACTGACTGAAGGTTTGATTAAAACTGAAAGGCGCATGTTCGGCACACAATCAGGATTTTGACAAATTTAGAACAAGAGCATCAAATGATTGCCAGCTTAGGTAAGAATGTAGAATTATACATTGTCACATACACAAATAATTAAAAAAAAATTGGAAAGTAGTATTGCCGCTTTAGGCCTATGCTTAATGAGGCCACTAACTGCCATTGGTTTACCATATATGTAAGCTTTGTGAATTCCCATTAAACTCTGGGAAGCTAATGGACGTTACCTATTTTGGTAACATCACATTAGTAGCCCAGATGTAACGGAATTCTGAGGATCAACCCCATGGCCCATAATTTTGTAACTGATCTGATCTGTGAGCCCAGAGCTTGTTCATGTTATCTAAAAGATAAAGGAAGACTGTCTTTCTAGCCAATACAGTTAATACACTGCTCATTATAAACCAACGTGAGATTAGACAGCAAACGCTTAAAGACTTCATTGTGCCTGTAATATTTTTTGCAGTGTCATCAATGCCTTGTAAGGGTTATTTATTTATGGTATCAGATATTTGGAAAGATAATACCTTTCTTGATGACCTGTATTTAAATCTGAATACTGTAGTAACTTAAAGAGACAGTTTCGGCAGCGATTGGTTTGCAGGCCTAAGTTGTGACTGAACTTGCATGTCACATTTTCTTCAACTTCTTGCTAAGGATCCTTAATACTCTCAGATCTACAGTTACAATGTGCAAGTGGAACATTATTTGTAAAATCAAGATTGAAAAATTCTAAAAACAGAATGTACCGACTTCCAGAGGTGTGGGGTCTATTAAAGAGAAACTCTAAATTCATATTTCTACTTTAGTACAGATAGTACTTAAACAGAAGTCTTCCTCCATCCCTTTTTATTTACAGAACCATGCTATTTTATCATTCAGCTTTGTAGACACCCCCCATCCCCCATTTGTTTGCTGCTTTTATGTCCCTTATTCACATGTTTTCCTATTAAACAGCAAGAATACGGTTACATTACATAACTATATTTGCCATGTGGTCATTAAAAAAAATAAAAAAATTCATGCAGTGTATAACTGCACAAAAGTTACAACAGGTTTCACAAATCCACATCATTACCTTCTCTTTTTTAGCAAGAAAGAACATAACATCTTCATAGATCTCGAGGCGGTCACGCTCAGAAATTGCGTTCCATACTTCATTCTCATTGAACATCTGTTCTGCTTTTCTAGTAGCCCAAAAACACAAGACACGTTACTCATCTCATTCAGAAACTAAACACGTCATTATAATTTTGAATTAAAATAAATAAATAATAAATAAAAAAAACACACACCAAAAAAAACCCACTACTGAACAATCTTCTGGTTATCTACACAGATTGAGATATGTTTAATTTGACCATTAGGCTTATTTCTCCATTAAAACAAAACCGTACTTGTATCTGGTTGTAGATGTCATCTTGTCATGATTTTCTAGGAATCTCTGGAAGGATTCCTTTGCTTCTTTGTATTTAGACCTCGCTTCTTCTTTTTCCTCTTTCTCTGTATGAACTTTGTAGGCGTTAAAGGCTTGTTTTTTTTCACTCAATTTTGCCAAAGCGCTACATATCAATGAAAAAAACAAAAAGTATAAGTGTCATGCAGAATACATTCATGAGATTTATTTGTCAGAACCTTTTTTTTAAACATACCTAATGAATGGACAAAGACTAGTAAAACTTTCAACTGAGCATAACATTAAAACGTTCTTTCTACTAGCTCACACAATCACTGCAGGTTTGAGCTATGAAGTGCAGTCCTTCAATAGTCAACATCCAGCTATGAAAAGTATGTAGTTAATGAGACCCGGTAATGAAGAACATCTTTGTAAATACCTGTATCTGGGGTCATTAATGATCATTTTCATGGCTTGCTCCCATGAAGAGTTGGATGGCACACGCTACAACAGTAACAGACGAGAAATATATTAGCTCCTCTAAACACTGGGAATGCACACGTCACAAGACATTACTCTACACTTGGGAATTTAGTCTCCTGCATAAAAAATATACCTTTTCTTTTAAGAGTTCTTTAAACGCTTGTTTAGCTTCTTCCTTTGTGTTCCAGGTGTAGGTTTTCTTAACAGGTTTGTCGTCATCTTTCTCCTCTACAGAAGCAAAGCTAAATATAAAAAGTACATGATTCCATATTTAAAAATAGATCAAACAATTTTGCCAAAATGTTAGTTCAACGGAGTGGTAAATCTGATTTAGCAGTGTTTTCTGGTATTACATCTGTATTATTTGCATCTTATTTAACACATTTTATATCCTGGTGATCACATGCATGTACTTACTCAAAAGAAGCATCTGGTTTAGAAGCTTCCTCTATTACACTGCTGGTAACTTCTGTATCCTTCTCTTGATAAATGGTTGTGGGAACAAACTGTGCTTCTTCACCAGAGTCAATCATATTATCACTTTCCACAGCAGGTGCCATGGGAACAGCAAGTGCAATCTCTGGTTCGGCAGCAGCTGTGCTGTTTAGCTCTGCTGATATACCAGGGCCCAACGGGATGGTTGAGTCTTCCTGTACACTGCCATATTAAGAGGAATAATTATGCCAAAGTCTTGGGATAAAGGGACAGTTTTTTGTGCTATTGTAATTTCATTTAATAGTTGTAGTATGAGTAAAAATGGCTTGTGCAGTTCAGCGACAGGTTATTAGTATACTTCAAGTTTGGCTATAGAAGCCCATCACAAGTTTAAGCAAGTAGAAAAAAAATAAATAAAAAGAGGCTAAAATGCAGTTTGACCTCTTGTTAAGGTCTTCACACAACCACTAGCAATCTATAGCAAAGCCTTTTCTGCAAGGATACACTGTAGATTCATCGTAGATTGCAAGACCTTTAAATAGACCAACAAGACAAGTTTTCATAGCCGTAATAATGTGTGCAGAACTTTTGAAAGATCACAAAGTCTATGAGAACAGATGGAGAACTTAAAGCTTTGTACTCAAATGTATGAGGTACTCTTTAGATGGTCCACTAAAATACATCATCAAATCTATTTTTCACAAGGACCAAAACGGTAACTAGACCGTTGCACTATTTTGAGTACTAAGAAACAATGATAGTTTAAGAGATTCGGTTTGTTATGAGAAGTGAAATAGTTCTAAAGGAGACACATGCGAGCTCTTAACAGATCATGTACAAACTACATCTTTGAAGAACTTGCTTGTACATTAAAAGATAATATCTACAACATATCTAACAATGATTGATGTTGGAGATGGAGGAATAGGATTTGGAAGGGGTCTGCACTATTGTACATCGCAAAATGTTCCCTTGACATACAGTGTGCAAAAATCTGTCCCACTAAAATTGCATCATTAAATACATTGTATTGTTCTGCAAAGATTTAACCAAAGTTACACCCGTTGACTTATGGTATACTTAGTATTACAGTAACAACTAAAACACATTTGTCAAATTATAAAGACTCTTCCTTCACAAAAGTAAATTAGCTATATACACTATGGCTGTTGAATCATGGCAAATTAATTTCTTCTTTAACATAAAGTAGCAATACAGGTACCACCTATTGAAACATGTATTTAGCCTTTCCAATAAAAGGAACTTATTTGGTAAAACATACCTGCCATCTTCAGCTTTGACCATAGCTGCTGGAAAAAAATAAAAATGCATTAAACCACTGCTAATTTTCAATACTTTGAACAACAAATCGGCATTTTTATATAAGCAGCAATGAATAGCACTAACCTTGTTGTTAAGCTTTACGGCATTATAGGTTTATAGGTGAAGTAAAATCAACAGTTTGCTCAACCCTGAACTATTCCAGAAAATGGCTTTAAGAATCTTACCTTCGAGATCTTCCAGCTCTTTGGGTTTGGTCCAACGAGACTCCTTTGACTGGGAATTGTAGTAGTATGGTTTTCCAGAGTCAGATTTGAACTCCTTCCAAGGGCATTTGGATAACAATTGCTAATGACAAAAAAAAAGAGAAATTCTATAAATCAAAATATATTTCTATAATCTGTCACCTGCAGCAAAAAAAAAAAAGAAAAATAAAAAAAAAAAAAAGAAAAATACATTTGGACTGTACTCATCATAACTCAGTACTAATAATTCCAAAGCAATGTTGATGAGATTTTAAATTACGGTAAAAAAAAAAAAAGACGACTATACATTTTAGCATAAAGGTATACATTTTAGGCATACGGTCACGGCCCCTTTAATCCTCCTGCTTACCCGTAAAAATGCGGGGATGTTCTCCGTTTGCCACGGAGTTTCCCGCGCGTCAGCCGCATTGACGCATAAGCGTGAATGGCGCTTTACATTGAAAGCGCCCGCGGCGCCGAAAACGGATGAAAAAACGCCGCATCTGCCTGCGTTTTTAAAAATCCCGCGGTGGCGGCTGCAGGAGGTTAAAGGCGGCCGCCACTGTATGCAAACTAAGCAAATGCATTGGGATCCAAGACGTCTAATGGGTCATGATACAACGTATCGGAACTTTGTAAATCAGCACACGCTATTTCTATGTCCTCCTTTCTGAACTGCTCTGAAATGAAGCAATTTGTAACCGGCAGCTACCCCTAAACACTCACCATCTCCGTAGCCGGCATGGTTTGAGAGTCAGTGTTAAAATCAGAGAAGGGGGAAGTGGGCAACGGGGTGTAGCAGAGAGGAAAAGAGAAGGGGAATTGGAGTACAGAGGGGTGAAGAGAAGGGAACAAATATGGTAGAAGAAAATAAGAAGAGTTATGCACAGCTGTCGATTTCATTTAAACAATTTTGGCAAGGCTGGGAAAAAAATAAAAATAAATAACGTAGGCTGGCTAAAAGGAGACACACACACACCCACGTTTCGGTCCCCACCTAGATCTTTATCAAGATCATAAGAAGACCTGCGAGTGCATCGCTTCTGTATTGAGAGAGATAAAAGAAATATACCGAGTCGCCAGGATTACTGCATTAAATGAAATGTATTTGGTATTGCCATAATAGCATGTATTATACCAGGGGAGCGCCAACTTTTCCCGCTGTGCCTCCCTGCCCGCGCGCCTTCCTCATTACCTTGTCTTTGGCGTCAAATGATGTTACCTTGGCATGGCAACGTGACGTGACCGAAGACAAAGTAAGTGACGCTGCAGAGGCCTCACGTGACCTCACCCCCCGACATTTAAACCCACCCCCGACATTTAATTTAAATGCCTTGGGGAAGAGCGCGGGGCCTCTGCAACAGCCGCACCCCTCCCCTGAAAAATATTGCGCCCCCCTGTATTATACCAGTCATACACATTAGCAAATAAAATATGTTCTAGACAAGTACACAGTTTTATTATAGTCGTCTACGACCACATTCCTCTTATGTACCGCATGCAAATATGAAATGCAGATTGCTTGTCACTGACTATTTGTTTTATTAAACGCAACAGCAATAAAACATGATTTACCTCAGCAGATGTTTTGAGGTCGTCTGGCTTTTCCCACGTAGACTGTTTTGTTTCAATATTATAGAAATATGTCCTTCCATCAGGTGATTTATGTTCGGTCCAGAGAGACTTCTGCCAGGTAAAAGTTGGTGTTTAGTATAATAACCAAAGCAATGAAGCAACACACAGGAAACATTTAAGATGACATTTACTTGTTTGCTCTGTTCCTCAGTAGCTGAACTATTGGTTGTAATGGCTTGTTGAGCTGGATGTGCTGCCTACAGACAAAAACAATATTGTTTTTAATAAAGTTAATTACAGTAGCAATAGACTAACATTGTAACAAACAAACAAACAAACATTTCTGTATGCAGTGCTCACAATCAATGGAAAATAACCAAGCACTTTCATTTTCTTTAACTTGAAAACCCTTAACGCCACACTTTGTAGGCGAACAATAGATACAAGTGGGTTTTTACTGCCTTTCCACTTTGTACGTAGTCTGTAATTACTGAAAAGTCCCAGTGCATGAGATGTGAAAGCAGGGAATAGTGCATTTATCTTTATTATTAAAACTGAAGCATTGATGTGGAATACCTTTATATAACTCAAACCTTAAGGAAATGTTAATGCAGAGTGCATGAGATTACCTATTAGCTGCTACAGTGTGTTATTAAAGGTTCGCAAAAACACACGCATGACTGTACAAATCAGCACATTTATGTCAAGGTTGAAACGGCCAATATGTTCACTTCAAATCTTACAATCAAAGCAGATCTACATTTTTTTAGCAGTTAAAAATTTACAATGGTACATTTTGTTTGCTTTAATTTACCTTTTGATAGCACAGAGACAGCAGACATCACAATGTTCACGGATTATTAGCTTAAAAAGCTACATAAGTGTAATGATTTCTATACATATTTAATACTTTGCAATATATCTATATCGATAGTGCGAGATATATCGATAGCACTGTGTAGTATGCATTTGTTAGCACTGTGTACTATGTATTTGTTAAGTTTGTTTTTAGAGTCTATGCCACATGGGTTGTGTGATGTGACAGACTAATAAACTTAACATATACATAGTACATAATGCAGTCCATTGCAATGTGCTGTTAAGGTTAAGTATATTTATAGAGTGTTTTGTCACACCAAGCCTATGGTGTAGAGCAATGGTACCTGTATATGAAAGGTCCTGGGTTCGATTCCTGTATTATATGGTATAATTTATCATTTCTAAATTATAAAATAAGTAAAACAATTTATAAATTATACAATATAATAAAATATATATATTTTTTTTCTAATTTATAAATGATACCATATCACCCAGGAACTTTCATATACTAGTACCATTGCTCTACCGCTACACGGCAGGGACTGTGTGATGTCACAGACTCTAGAAACAAACAAAACATTTACATACAGTAGTACACAGTGCACTTTGGCATGTAGTAGAGGATAAATATATTTATAGGGTCAGTCTTGTAACACCAAGCCTGTGGTAGTAATGTATTGGTACCAGTATATGGAAGGTCCTGAGTTCGATCCCTGCATGTGTATTATATAAAAATGTATTACTGTTACATTCCTACATGGTGTAGGTGTGTGTATGTGTCCGTATCAATAAAGCATTGATTTGAATGTTGATTGAGATGCCAGTAAGTCCTCGCGCAAATCGGGAGCCACACTCAGCCCGCGTTAAACGGATTTGCGTTGTAGCGGATCGTGCTATAACGGGGTTGAGCTGCGTGTGTGTAAATTGATTGATTGATTGATATATATCAATCAGTCAAAGAACTTTGCATAACCTTGTGTAGCTTGACTCAACTGAATGAAGCTGGAGACGCATCGATTGCTTAATATAAAATCAAACTATTTACTCCGTTAGAAAGTATTACTATCATAATATCTAAATTTAAAATGTTTTGCTTCATCTCACTCAAAAAACCCACATGATTTGTAAGAAATACTTTAGTCAGAAGCAAAACTATGCAAAGACAAATAGTAAAACAAAGTACAGGTAAGATTGTTTTATGGAATAACTCGGCGGTTTTAATTCAAAGGTTCAAAAGAAACAAACGTCTGCTTGCCTTCAGATTTAAAAATAAAAAAAAAACACAAAAAAGGTCCAAATGCGAACTACTTACCTGTGTAACAGATGTCTGAGCTAAAGAAAAAAAAGAACAACAAGGTGAATATGGGGTAAAAATAAGCAAGTGAAGTTAAACTGGCGTGACAGTGTGAGCAAGTGCAGAGACCATTAAAATGATTTAGACTATAGGAATACAACTAACATACTGCAGGTCCAACACTACGTACAGTATTTTGTTGGAAAGAGAAAGTAACCCAACAAGCTAATTATTTGCTATACAACTTGATAAATAAAACACCAATAATGAAATTGATACGTACCGAGTTGGGCATCCATACTGTTTACACCAGCCTGCTGAAACCAGAAAAAATGTAAGATTATTTGAATATATAAAACCATCAATAACATGGACACTTGAACTTAACATGCTAAACAGGAGGTTTAAGGAAATGAATAAAAACCTTGTTGATGCAAACAAGTTATATTTATAGAATATTTAATGCATCATCTAATCCAGGGGTGCGGAAACCTGACCTGTTGGAGGCCCTCGAGGATTGGAGTTGATCCACCCCTGCTCTGGGGCATCATGCTCGAATGTTAACGTCAAAGTCTTTCAAATGGTAGTATACATTGCAGGACTGTTTATTGCAAGGGAGTTGCACATCACGACATAATTAGCATATAAATGTCAGGATACAGTGAATTTTAATAAACTGTGGGGAAAAGCACAAACACATCTAGTTGGAATTCTTAGGAGTATGTTGGGAGACTTACAGAAACCGTTGAAATATTAAGTGCAGTCATTTATAATGCAACGAGAGATGGGTGAATGTGCTTGGATAGTACAGTCATGATTTCAAAGCTACTAAAATGCTTCAGGAGAAATGTGATTTTTCAGATAAAGGTACAGAGAGGTATACCTACAAACATGTAAACAAATCTGGAGAATTACACATTTAAAGGCCAGTATTTTCTTGTATAGAATGTCTTGTTGCTTTTTTACCCAACACAATGTATATAATGTGTGGTTGAAATCTATCCCAGCTTCACATTGCAAAGCTAGCATAACCAGCATAACTGATGAGACCCAAGAGGTCGAAAACGCTACGAGTAGGTTTACTGGCTATGCACTTCTTTAACCCAGGTGTTGCGGAAAAGCTGTGTAATACGGCCGCCATAAGCTTATAGGGGTCCATCTTAAAATGGACATGAAGCAAAAGGAGACACTGTGTGATCATTTACATGTTATTTCCCAGAATCCCTAGCTGTAGTGAAAGCACTGTATGCAAAGAGATAATGGTGAAAAGCAAGGTTGCAGGCCTGTCTGAGACATGTGAATGTGCTCACAAGTGATATTTTTAATTTACTGTACACATTGGTAGAAGGAAATTTATTTCCTACTTAACATTGCTGAATTTTGATACAATAAAGCTGCATTTTGCCATTCATTTTTCATTTGTTGTTTTAAGTTGAATGAAAGGCAGTGGGCCACATGTTTACATCTGCAGTATTTGATTACCCTGACCAAAGACTGAGAAATGTTTCAATAAAACAAAATACAGGCCCCTGAGAATGGAGGAGATAGATCTATAGCACCACTTGGCCAAGCAGCAAATTATTCTGTCTGAAATCCCCAATAAATGTAAATTCAGTTTGCAATCCTCCAAACCCGTTTCCTCCCAATGCTACAATATGGCACTACTTATTTTCCCTATTACAAATAACACAGTAACTTGAATGTTACTGTAACAAAACAACTAATAAAGAAGCCCTTTCCCCTTAATATTAAAAACCTGGAAGTGTTTTATTTATTTTTACAGTTATGTCAGCAAAACCAGAGCTTATATCAATTGGGAATATAACCTACTGACTAACAATTGCAAGACATTAAAAACCTTTACATGGATATGCCATTCGTTGTAAAGTGAAACGTTGGATAGCGAGGACAACCTGTACTTGTAATTTAACAACCAAGCCAACATTAGTTAGTACAACACTTCTTTCTGGTAGGTTTTGTTCTGTGCACTAATCGGTGCACTAAAGCTTTACAGAAAATCTAGGGCAGCGGCCAATGTGCAGGCTAAATCTTCTTCTAAGTTCCTTCTGTACAGTATGTGTAAACAACTACAAGCGAGAAGACTCTACATGAGAAGTACATAACACTTTTACAAAGTTAACTTTTCAAAAACAAGACTTGTGGGCAATTTCACGTGAAACATTCCAATTAGGTTTTAAAATGTAAACACAAGTACAGCCACACTCAAAATATTTTAAAAGAAAAACCACACTAACCAGTCTCCTATTCTTTAATTAAACTGGGAGATTAAAGGGTGGTGCTCGTGTTGGACATATTAAAGTCTAGAACGGTCACCTACAGGAACATTTTTCAATGCTTCTGCTGGCAAAGTGTGAATGAATGTTGGAAATCACTAAAGAGTACGTTTCTAGAAAGAAGCTTTTGAGACGTTTTTCTTAAGGAAGGAAAACTGCGGGAAAAAAAGCCCCTTAAAAATGGAAGTTAATGTATCAGTACCTGTATTTTAAGAGGAAGGGGAAAAAATATATATGGAGTGAGATATGTAGTAATAGAAATAAAAAAAACAATCTTTACCAGCGATTCCACACAGGGGGTTTGGGAATCCCTAGAGGTTCGCCAAAAAAAAGACATGTAATGGCAGATCCTAGACTGTATAGTGGATTTCTGAGACCATGTGGGGACTGCTGTTATAGCTGTCAATTACAGCTGAAGTTTCCAAAGTCGCTCCCCACAATGCTTTGCATCTACAGTGGCAAGGTATTGTGGAGAGCGACTTTGGAAGCTCCCTGTCGTAATTGAAAACCAGCTATACAACCCATGCACCTTATGTCTCCATCTCCCAGCACTGGATACATTACTTCCACAACCCCGGAACAAGCTCCAGCTCTATATATTTTTTACTGTGAATTATTATTCTTACTACAATCATAGAGCGGATATTCGGTTTAAATTTCATCATACAACCCATGTTGTCTGCTCACATTGAGGTGCTGTTTGGGGCCTTATTCAGAGTGTTGTTTTCCCCAAGTTCAGGACACTATACTGTCTGGAATCGGTCAAAACGATTTGTTAGCAATAATCTGACGAGTAGTCAATAACATTTATTAATTAGTGGAACAAATATTTTCTAGGATTTCATTTAAAAAGGTTGGAAACCACTGCTCTATACTAGAACACAAGCTATTACTGTATTCTGCTGACCATTCAATAAAGTATACTAAGAAATGTAATCACACAAACTTGGTATCAAATTTAAGTAAATGCGTAATAATTATGTTAAAGAAAAAACACCAGAATATATTGCAGAAAACTAACCATTCAGACCTTTTAAAATCAATATATTTGCAGTTGTCAGAATGTCCTACTATTCAACTACCATATGTCTCTTTTTACTGTGGCTCATCGGTCAGTTCATACAACTTGCATAATTAGCGGACACCTTTACCAAGGGCCTATATTGTACTATTTCTTAACTTCATAAGTCACATCATCATTTACGTCAAATGCTTTTTCATCTGCCACAAATGTTTTACAGGATCCACTTGCTGATAGTAATATGCAAACATACCCCAATATGGCTAGTCGAGTGGGGTCCAACCTCTCCACACAACTGTATAAAGCTTATGTCTTTAGAAGACTTTAACAAGGTATTATAACAACATACAAATTGGCAAGATTGATCCCCAATATATTTATCCAAGAAATTGAACAAAAATTAAGCAGCAAAAAGGATTGCCACACGAATAGCATTAATTAAATAAGGTATGCAAGAAGAAAAAATAAATAAATCAATGACCTGTATGCTTGTTTGTAAGGCCCCTGCTGAAACATGAGTGGTCATCATCATTCCAGACATGAGTGGAGGTATCAGTGAAGTCATCTGAAACACAATGAAGGTCACAAAAAAGGAGAAGTTGTGTGTCTAGAAAACACAACTATATAAAAAAACAACAATTTTTTTAATAACTTTCATATAGTGCTTTTCTCCCGATAGGACTCAAAGTGCTTCACAATTACAGTATAGTATGTGTGAGATACACAGCATATAGGAATTTTACAGGTAGTTTCTGTCCAGATGAGCTTACAAATCTATCATTTTGGTGCCTGAGGCACAGGGGGATAAAGTAACTTTCCCAAGGCCACAAGGAGACGACACCGAGAATTGAACCCTGATTCCACCTCGGTGTCATTGCTTACAGTCAGTGTCTTTACACACTGAGCCACTACTCAGCAAAAAAAAAGGAAAGATTCTCTACTATATAAATATATTTATTGTAAAATACAAGCGAGCATTAATACCTCCTTGATAGATTTTCTTAAGCAGAATGAAGCATATTGTATTTACTTTGTTCTCCTTGAAACAAATTACCTGTCCCATTTGATGCCCACCAATTGGTCCCAACAAGGAAGGGATCATTCCGTGAGCTCCTAGATTTGCTCGCTGACTCAGTCCGCTCATTCCCACACCTGGGTAATGGGCAACAACAGGATTCATCTGGCAAAAATAATCAAAGTGCATTAAAAAAAAAAACATTACGACTTTTAGGTAGCGATTAGAGTTGGTGAAAATTTTTTCTCTAACTTCTTGCATTCTGGGATCTGCAAAGCTCCTATGGAGTAAATTCTTAAGACTATTTAAAATGACAAATTATGCTTTTTTTGTATATTTTTTTTTTAACGGCATCTTTACTTTTACACCATAATTATATACTTCAGTGTGAACCAGTTTTAAACTTAAAATAAAACAAATATTACATTAACAGTTGGTGATAAAAGGAAATAAGACATGGATCTGGCATTAGTTACATACAGGCAATTACAAGGGCCAATTTAAAAAAAGTTTACTTATTCTGAGAATCAGCACCATGTGGATCCATTCCATAATCTAAACACTAAGCACAGATCTAGGAAGAATTGTTTTGTGACTGTTACACAATCAGCAATAGAATCCTAAATAGAGAAGGAAAGTTGGAGCCTGTATAAGCATCATTTATACGCTTTAAAATGTAGTGGGATGCAAAAATTCTCATGCATCAGCAACTTTCCTCTATTATGCTAAAGTTTCCATGAGACCAATCATTAAAATAAGTAAACTGAAACCACTTTACTTACAAACTGTCCTCTCATCATACGTGACCCATTAGGGAAAAGTCCAGGCTGACTTGGTCCATTTGTACCATCACTAGATGCCTGAAAAAGAGTGTATAATTTTTTTTTTACAACACGAGTATGTGTACTCTTTCTGTGGATACGTGTACTACTTTACACACTTGAAACACTTTCTTTTTGATAATTTAAATTCAAGTAAGTTACATTTGTGATATTTTAGTGTAACACATAGGTACTGTAGAAAGCACCTGTGTGGTCTCCTGCCATATGCACTCTAAGGTTTTCAACAGGCTGCATTAAAGAAATTATTGTTTTCTGACCCTAAACAACCTGTTTAATAGGGATATGTATGGACCCGTTTAATAGAGATATGTATGGAAATGTTCTTTAGTTACATCTATCAGCATATTACTCAGCAGGTAATCATTTTTCTCATAATTTATATAAACAAGGGGTGCTTCAGCAATGTAGTGTCTGTTACAAATACATATCAGTACTAGCTCAACACTGATTCCAACTGGAAAGGATCCTTTTAGAAATAGGTACATTGTTGGTCAACTATGTTTACAATGCATCCTTTCAATAAATTCCAACTATATTCTACACAGGTAGCTTTAAAACAAACTCAGTAGTGCTTTGTAGAACTTACACAAAAGGTTATCCTGCCAATTACACTGTTAAGGCAACCTATCATTCTTGTTGATTAGTTATCATACATTGAGCAGTGCCCTACAACCCCCTTCACATCTCTCAAGCAATACCCAATCCCTGAAGTAACAGATACTGCACCATTTATAATAAAGTAATGAATGGGAGACTACATATTATCAATTAGTCTTTCTTAAAATACTTAATTCCAAAAGTGCAGCAGATTTGGTAAATAGAATTAACAATTCATTCAGAAAATTGGTGCTTCCAACTTCATTCTTAAATTGTCCCCGGGTCGGCAAAAGATTTAAAGAATAGGAATATCAAGCATCTAGAAAATACAATGTGCACAAATTGCTATTTCATTACATTGAATCCATAAACAGAAAGACGTATTGGGACTGCACTTTTAGAAGAAAAAAAAAAAAAAACATGGAAATGTGCAAATCTAGGGAATGCTATAAAACTATCCCTGGTCATACTGGATAGTGCAAATCAGGTAGTCCTCGTTATCCAACGTTTCACTTTACAACGAATGGCATATCCAACGCTTTACAATGCAAGGCTTTACAATGCAACCCCAAGGGCCATTTTTCAACGCCGGAATGAGTTATCCGACGCCTGAAGGCGTTATCCAGCGCTTACCACCACTGATTAACATGGGACTCACTTTACAATGGTTTCACTATCCAACGCTACTTCCAGAACGGATTCCGTTGGATAACCGAGGACTGCCTGTATACAATTTAACAAAGAGTTTACAGCACACCATGTAACTTGAAAAATACTTTACTCCATGGGTGGGCAACTCCAGTCCTCAAGGGCCGCCAACAAGTTAGGTTTTCAGGATATACCTGCTTCAGCACAAGTGACTCATTGAGCCAACTATTGCTGATGCAGGGATATCCTGAACCCCTTACCTGTTGGTGGCCCTTGGGGACTGGAGTTGCATACCCCTGCCTTACTCAATCATATCACAAAAAGATACAAGCAACGTGTAGATCGCATCCTTTTGATATTATGAAAGAGTAAAGTATTTTCCAAGTTACATGGTATGCTTTAATCTTTTTTTTGTGACATTAAATTGAACCCACGCATACGGAAGAATCAGGTCAGCAGCACTGAATGAATTGTTCATTCACTTTGCAAGATGAATGAACTCCCCCCTCCCCCACATGCGGACATTGGCTAAAATCATTTTAACCTGCTGGGCCTCAGGGACCAGAACTACCCGAGAAGCTCTGCCCGCCATAGTAATAATACAGGAGGGAATAACTGTGCTTTATGTTACCACGGTCCAGGGCCTACAGATCTTACTATCCCCCCCCTGACCATCTATTAATATGCCAGGCAGAAAGAACAATCACCGGGGTGCGTGTCAACCACGGCAGTTCGGGACCAATAACAAGGGAGCCGGTGCTGGCCCGAGCCCTTCCCCATGCCGAACAATTCACCCGGCCCTCCAAGCGAGGGGCAGAATATAACGTTACAATACGTGTTTAATACGGACGCAACCAGTTCCCTCACCATGGTGTCCCGCTCCTCTCCGGCCCCCGGCCTCCTCTGTAACATCCCAGCAAGGGGCAGCCGCATTGGTTCATCCAACGCGGGGTCAGGGGACAGCACACTTCCTGACGTCGCGTGCTGGGGGCGGACTAGAAGGCGGTGACGAGCCACCCGTTTTAGCCAATGACAGGCCGGCTTACTTACAGAGCCCATAAGAGACGCCTTGCTATTGGGTGTAGGGATAGTGGCGTCACTACGTCAGCCTGGCCGCTGAGAAAGGCGTCGGAAGGGTCTCTGCCACACGCTTCCGTTTGACTTGGCAAGAAACACATACGTTGTAAATAAATAAACACGACACAGAGGAGTGGGTCCTTGAAAAGGTTTTTATTTTCTGTGTGTATTTTATTTCCGTGGTAGCGGTTGTTGTTGCTGCTGCAGTACTTGAGGCCGGCTGCGCGGAAGGATCTGCGCGCGGGATCAGCACCACGGCAGGTGTCTGCGCCGGTATGTCCCGCTGGGAAAAGTGAAAACCGTCGCGTTACCGCGGGCTCGGGGGGCGGGACTGCGCGGAAGGATCTGCGCGCGGATTCAGCAGAACTGCAGACCTCAGTGGGCGGGACTGTGCGCGGCTTCAGCAGCACGGAAGGGGCGGGGCTGCACGCGCTCACAAAGGAGGTTGGTTTCCGAAAGAAAAAAAGTCCTCGTCAGGCGGCGGAGGAATACATAGAGTTAATTTTCAGGGCGGGATCCTGAGTGGAAGTGCTCGGTGAATATATATATATATATATATATATATATATATATATGTATTATTTGCCCCCTGGTGCAGGGTCACGGTCTCGTAGCATAGTGTAGCTGTGGCCGGTCAGTTTGCGCGGGCTCGGCCAGGTAATGTATGGGAGGGCTCAGCATGTAGTGCACACGGGGAGTAGGGACACTGGGGACCGCATCTTGCTGGGGCTGGCTGGTTAACAAACTTTTATCTTCGTGCTGTCAACACTGGATTCGTTTTATAGGAAGCCAACTTCTTTCCCTCCCTTTTTTTGTTGGCGTCCACTGAACTAGAGCAAAGTTACAGACAGGAAGCTTCCTCCGAATAAACCCAGATATTGGGCTTTAGGTGGGACATTTCCAGCCAAAGTGAACCAGCCCTCCTAAATGTGGAATAGTTGCCAGACCTATATGCCACTTCCTTATGAGGGAACCTGGTTGTGGTGTTGGGAAAGTAATTTTATCTCCCTGTGCCTCATGCCCCAAATTGGATTAATATGGGGGAGGGACCCGGGTCAGGAATATCGTATATTTTTTACGGCGCTGATGGTGTATGCAGTTCTGCACAGAATGTTGCAGTCACAGTGAGTCTCTGCCCATAGTTTATAATCTACATTTTTGGTACTTGAGGCACAGGGAGAGACAGTGACTTGCCTGAGGTGACAAGGTGCTCACACCTGGGTTTGAACCAGACTCCCCTGCTTCAAACGCTGTCATTGTTTTCAGGCTGTACTCTGAAATCTATAGCTGAAAAACAAGTTGTGACAGCTATCATCTGAGATCTGGCTCCAAAAGACTGTTCATGGTCCCAAGATTCCGTAATGTATCCAGCCACTCCTCCTCTTACCGTGCCCCCCACAACCTGAGCAATCTACCGGAGACTCTTTAACAGCCACCCCCAGTCTAAATTATTTCAAAACTAAAGCTCTCACATTTTAATCTGGTCTGTAACTGTTGCATACGCCTACAATATATATTATCTCTAACTGTGCATGCAATGTCTTGTATATAATGTATACCCTGTTCACTTATGTAACTATATTTGTAACCATGTATTCTTTGTCATCTTAACTCTATGCCCAGGACATACTTGAAAACTAGAGGTAACTCAATGTAGTACTTCCTGGTTAGAACATTTTATGAATAAAATAAATATTTTGGACTTTTTAGCCAAAGGTTGTGCCATATGAAGCTCCAAGATGGAGATTCACCAAGGTTTATTGCAAGGTAACACCTCTGCCTGGTGTTAACAGCCATTAACGTACAATAGATGTTAATGCTGAATCTATTGCGTTCCCCGGAACGGACCTTGGGAATCTCTCCCTCAGCATGGCACAACCAGATGGTTTATGGAGCTCCAAACAATTGCTGTGACTGCATATGCCCAACATCACCAGTAACAGAGGTTTTGTGTTTCAGTTTCCTGTATGAATATGTTTCTTGGGAGTAGTGCCAGGCGGCTGGGAAGCAACCGTCGTCAATCTGTGGTATTTGGAAGTTCCACGTCCAGCAATTTTCAAAGCTGGGGTGCAAAAGGTGACTCTCAGGAGAAAGCACTAGTCAGAAACTTGGACACTGAATTAGTGGAGGCTGATCCTACAACAGCAAACAATCTCAGAGGTGACTCTCTGCTATATGCAGGCCCAGAGCAGTTTGGACAAAATGGAACTGTCATGTCACAGGTGGTCACGTCCAAAAGGAGTACAAGATGGCCAGCCCGAGTGTTCTCCATGCTATGCTGTCTGGTGATTGTTTGCATCATTGCTTTTCTTCTGGCGTTCCTCTATCTCGTGATGCAAGGTATACAGCAATTATATGTACACACAGCTTATCACAAAATGACTCCACAAAACCGGCAACAGGTCATGTTGAATACCGTTATTATGAAGTAGAAAATAACACCGACTATCACTGCTTCTATCCATCTGAAGTAAACTAGAAATTACAAAAACACTTTCCTTTTACCTCCTGTCAACAATACTTTCATTGAACAAACACAGGGAGGAAAGGGAACACTCACAACAAACAACACAGGGGGGAAAGGGAACACTCACAACAAACAACACAGAGGGGAAAGGGAACACTCACAATCTCCTCTGGTCAAAAGCAGAGAATGACTTTGAGACACTCCGGCCTCCCGAAGTCACTCTGCTCTTGACCAGAAGGGAAATTGTGAGTGTTCCCTTTCCTCCCTGTGTTGTTTGTTCAATGAAATTAAAATGTTAATGCACCATACCGCAAGCATCTGTTCTTTCTTTTCTGTATGAGGTTTCCAAGAAGCATCTACTTCAGAGGATCCTGTTTCATAGAGCTTCAGTATATGTGATAGTGTCTTATTTGTTTAGACACTGCATTTACCACTGTATTTACTGAGTCAGAATAGAACAATGGTGCTCAAAGTGCTGTATGTGTGCTTCTGAAGGGAGGGAGACACTGGGTATTAAGGTATTGTGCATTGGTATACTCAGTCCATAATGATGGGGGTGGGGGCACCAGGAAGCCCTGAAGATTAGGGAAGTTGTCCTAGGACACCCTCCTTCACCTCATTGGGATAGCCCCTTAAGAGTACTCACAGTCTGTTCACCTCCAGAGTCTCCCTTCCAATGCGTGCTGCTATATAAACGAATTCCAGAGATGTAGGTGTGTAGCGCACAGCATCCAGCAGAGAACAGGTCTGGCAAAAACTTTCTTTATTGGCAAGGCATTAAAAAGAGGGGCGCAACCCTTCTACTTTAACGCGTTTCGTGCAAAGCACTTTGTCAAGAAGTGCCTCTACACGATATACAGCCACTTAAATACACAAAGTCTGTCAAATCTCGCGATATCTAGTGACGTCATCAGACAGCTACTATCCAATCAGAAGGACATTCCCCGCGCATGCGCGCCGCGATCGAGCCCAGCGCCAGCAAGATCACCGCATACCACGCCTCTCACTGTCCCTGCGATGTGCACCCGCTGGTAAACACAACGCTGATCAGGAGACCAGCCATGGGAGCGGCAATCAAGCACACCGGACCCCTCGCCACGCGCATGCGCATGCGGACATTCCAAACATGCCTGATCTACTGACTGATCGGTGCAGCTGAGCTGTCAAGTGTAAAAGAAGCAGACTCATCTGCACCGCTCCCCCAGCAGGGCAATAACAGGTTAATACACTACACATAAAAAGGCGGCCCATATCCACACAGATCTACGTTTAGCATGGCCCATAATATTGCTATGCATCAAAGCAATTTGAACAAATACAATTTATTATCTAAACACTTAGCTAAACTATTCTAAACAAGATACCTCATTAAAATATAAGTATAAGCTATACTCATGTAAAAGGTTGCGCCCCTCTTTTTAATGCCTTGCCAATAAAGAAAGTTTTTGCCAGACCTGTTCTCTGCTGGATGCTGTGCGCTACACACCTACATCACTGTATTTACTGCACTGTTTTATTCACATTCCATTTGTGCCATGAACACCTGGTTGTTTAGTTTTAGCATAGATTACAGGCATACCCCGCATTAACGTACGCAATGGGATTGGAGCATGTATGTAAAGTGAAAATGTACTTAAAGTGAAGCACTAACTTTTTTCCACTTATCAATGCATGTACTGTACTGCAATCGTTCTATACGTGCATAACTGATGTGAATAACGCATTTGTAACAGGCTCTATAGTCTCCCCGCTTCGGTACAGGTAGGGAGCTGGTATTGCTGTTCAGGACGTGCGGACAGGCGCATGCGCGAACTGCTGTTGCCTATTGGGCGATATGTCCTTACACGCGGGTGTCCTTAAAGCGGGGTATGCCTGTATATAGTTGACAATTTCAATGCAAGCTTCCAAAGTAGTCCCCCCCCCCAATGCAGCAGCGAATGCAAGGAACCAACTTTGCTGTCCTGAATGGGTCAAACCTGATTTAAATTTAAAAAAAAAAATGTTTTGACACATTCCTCACCTGAATTTCTGCTTGTCCCGGACGAGGGGACAAGTGGATTCTTCCAGCCCTATCCCTATACAGGCATACCCTGCATTAACATACGCAATGGGTCCAGAGCATGTATGTACTGTAAAGTGAAAATGTACTTAAAGTGAAGCACTACCTTTTTTTCACCCCCTTATCGATGCTTCGGCACAGGTAGGGAGCTGGTATTGCTGTTCAGGACGTGCTGACGGGCGCTTTCGTGAGCTGCCGTTTGCCTATTGGGTGAGGGAAATAAGCACGTCACTACGACGGCGGTCTGTAAAGCAGAATAAGTGTCCGTACTCGCGAAGCGTGCGGACACGGGTATGGTGCTATTGAAAATATGTCCTTTCTCGTTAGTGTACTTAAAGTGAGTGTCCTTAAACCGGGGTATGCCTGTATATGCGACAGGACATCATGGGAGACTGCACAATTTATTTCCCTATACCATGGGCATTTTGATTTGTGTGTGTTGTTGTTTTCTAACTAGTACATTTATGGTTTGAGTTGTAGTAGAGCATTAGCAATTTTAGCATCTGAACATATACTGCTACGTGTACCCCCAGCTCTGACCATTAACATTTCGCTTCCTGCATTTTTATTAGACTACTTTTTTTTCCCCTCAATTTTTAGAGATTCCATCTGAAAAAGAAGTTAATGAAGAAGGTGAAAAAACTAGTCTCTTAGGTATGAAAAAGTTCTGCTTACTGTTTTTGTCTCTTTATTTTGTACTGTTAACACGACATTACAAGTACTGTTTCTGGAAGTACCCACCTGTAGTGAAACTTGTATTCATACATGGCATGTGCATTAATGCTGGGATTGACATGCAATGTTTTTTTTTCATTCTCTGTTCTGACAGGTTTCTGGAGTTTCCTTGTCCTGTCACTCATAGCTGGCCTTTCATGCTGCAGCTTTTCGTGGACAGTGACATACTTTGATTCCTTTGAACCAGGGATGTTTCCTCCGACTCCACTGTCTCCTGCACGCTTCAGGTAAATCCTTTTCTTTCTTTTTTTTGACACTGACATTTTCTAACACTGTAACAAATAACAGACTCTATTTCCTTTCCCTGCATTGCACAAATGTACTTGTTGTATTGGAGTAACGGATTTATAAAAGGCAAAATTGATAACAACGGTAATGATGCAGTTTTGGGTTTGTTCACCTATTTATTTATTTTGTGTGTGTCAAGTAATGATGCAATACATCCTTATTGAATACAGATTATTTGTTTGCACTTTGTTGTATCTGGAAAATGGTAAATGTCTTCAAATCGGGTGGCCATTCGGTATAATTACATGACCTGAAAATTCCCTTTTTTTGCTACCTTTACTTCTCCTTGAATTTGCTGTTTGTTTACAATTATTGCTCTTTCTCTTGGGTCCCTTTTTTGTTACTTTAACTACTTATTTTTGTTTTGTTTTGTTTTTTTCCTTTTCATGTCGTCCTTGCCACTGCTGTAAATTTATTCTTTCTAGTAACATTTTGTCTGTTGTACTGTGGCTCACTTTGACTGTCCCCTTGCCATTGTCATGTTTTCTGGTTATCCATTTTTCTTGGCCTCTAGTTCATCTATATTTGCTAGTATTCTATTTCTTTCACTGTTTAACCCCATTATCATTACTAATGTATCAAAATGTCACGTACAGTAGCCATGAAATGAGTCACACAATATAAACTCCCGGAGGTGCAGTAATGTTCTTTGTACCATAGTAGTTCAAATAGGTAAAATGATAAGTGCAATAAAAGCGCTAGTGTAAACAAATTATACAGTATTATAAACAGTGATATATACAATGGAACAAAACCTGTGGTACAGTTTGTGATGAAGATTGTCCTTGAGCTGCCTGAGAGTTAGATCTGGTATCTTCCAACCAGATAAGAAGATTCGTGTGGAGTAGCCTCCTATGGCGCTAAGGATGAAGAGTGGAAAAGAGTCTTGTGCAGTGATTTCTTCTTATATGGAATACCTCAGAGAAGGGAACAAGAAATAAACAAAAAACACCGCAATAGTGTATTATCTTTGAGACAACAATTGTCATATGGGACAAGATACAAAGAGCATTTATTGGTTAAAACAATTGTAACCGCAATTGACATAAAACATATGTGAAATTAATAAACAGTAGACTTTTCTCCTGCTGATCAAGAGGATAGTTCTCACTGCTGAATAAGAAATGAGCTTCCAAGCGCTTGTGCTTAAAGGAAGCTGCGTTGCTCCGCCGTTTGATAAAACTGAAATCCTACTCACCATCCATGAGTAGGACATGTACAGTGGTTCGGGGTCTTTTTCGACGAAGAAACCCAGCATTACGGAGTTTCGAAACGCGTAGGAAGGTTTTTGGCCATCCAGGGACCCCGTAGCTGTGCATACCAGACGGTGACGTCAGCGGCAGGAGACAGTTAGAAACTACTCTGTTGGCAGCAAACCACGAGGACCGCAGGAAATCTCCCCGCACTAAAGGACGCTCTGCACCCCACGGCAAGCGGCTATCCCTGGCAAAAGACCCCGAACCACTGTACATGTCCTACTCATGAATGGTGAGTAGGATTTCAGTTTTATCAAACGGCGGAGCAACGCAGCTTCCTTTAAGCACAAGCGCTTGGAAGCTCATTTCTTATTCAGCAGTGAGAACTATCCTCTTGATCAGCAGGAGAAAAGTCTACTGTTTATTAATTTCACATATGTTTTATGTCAATTGCGGTTACAATTGTTTTAATCAATAAATGCTCTTTGTATCTTGTCCCATATGACAATTGTTGTCTCAAAGATAATACACTATTGCGGTGTTTTTTGTTTATTTCTAGTAGTTCAAATAACACATCATATGCGACTGCATGGTTGCCAATTCTGAGCGAAGTTGTTGCATCCAATAGATTGGTCAGCAGATGGTGTTCTTGGATAGTGAGCTGTTTCAATGCCCTCACGGCCAAAGGTGTTTGTGTGAGTTCTAGATGTTCTTTAGCGTGTAACCTAGGGTTTTTCTATCCATATATGAAAATCTTTTGCACATATAATTGCCAGTTATCATGTTTCTTTTCTCACAGCCCTATCTGATTATAGGAACTACAACATCAGTTTATCAAAAAAAGCCATCTTCACTTTTCTTTAAAACAAAATACCTCTTATGTTTTATACCTGTTGACTTTTATCTAAAATAATTCACAAGTGGATAAAGTCAAAGTGGCTAAATTATTTTACATTTTATGCTGGTATTCTAAGATCTGATGGGAATTAAGGTGTCCTTTGAAATAGCACTGCTTATTAAATACGGGTTTGAATCCGTGTAAGATTAAAGGACATGCATTTACATTTAATGCCAAAAATGCAGCTGAAAAGGTTAGGCTGGATTTGTCTGAGGAGCATCTTGGTTTAATTAGGTCGTATTGATTTCAGATATACTATAAATATTGCAAAACTCCATATAATGGTTTACAATGTAAACTAAATACAGCACCATGTTGTTCAAAATCTTATTGTTTCAGAACCTGTCATGTTTGTGCATTTATTGAACAGTTCAATTCATTACCAAGGAGCAAAGTGCCAGTGTTTGATTTATATTAATATTATTGTATTAATTGAAAGGACAAACAAATCTCACTGCTGTGTAATTGTTCTTGGACATGGATTAAATGGTGCATAAAAGCTATTTTATGCACAGATTGACACACATTTTGTTTTAACAAACACCAGCATTGAAAACAAAAAAGGAGCTGTTATTGTACCGTATATATTCTTTTCTTTATTTGTAATCCTTTGCTTGTCGGTGGGTAGCTTGGTAACATTACTTGAGAAATGTTGTTTAGAAGGGAGGCATAACAATACTGTGTGACTGTTTTCTCATTAATAGGTCTGAGAAACACTAATTGAACACAATCTAGAATGGGAGAAGTGTCATGCTATTCTGGTAGCTTTACGTATGGAAGTGTATTGAATACTTGAAATCTATTTTCAGCCACCTTTGCCTATAATCCATTTAAGACCCACAGACCGACATTTGTGCTCTTGCTCAGTGGACATATGAAAATCATGATTGAACTATATTTATAAGTCCAGAAATGCTTTTCTCAAACGCCAAGGAAACAAGCCCAAAGAAGTGCATATCATCCATGAACATACAGAAATAGGTCAGTCTATGTATTTTCTAGAGATTAGACTATAGGAATAGAAAAGATGACCTCGGGAAAAAAATCATATGTTGAAAATGCCTTATTCCTTCTAGAGCTGGATTGTCAACTATGATACCAAGTCAGTTTTATTTACACTTTTAAAAACAAGGATCCCAAAGCGCAACTTCCCAAACATCAAAAATTCTATAGTGATGGTAAGTGAATAAAGTGAAGGTATTTAAAATAAATCAGTGATAAACATAGTGTATTAATATATAAACCAAGTGTATATTAAGATATAAAGCCAAAATAGAAAAAAATAGTCCAACCACTTGGCTTCTCAGGTGCTGCTCCAACAGAGACCTTCCAGAGGGTCTTTCATAAATGTTTGGAATAAAGTTAGAGCACAGATCCCAAGAGACACATGTAGAATAGAAACCCCTATAGTGCAATATGTCTTAAATGCAACCAGTTTTCCAAAAAACAGGTGTCCACTGCTCAGCCCAGTAATAATATATATTATTGTATAGGAGGGGTGCAAACAGGGATTAAATATACATGGCAAAGAGAGAAAAAAGGATCCCTTGGCAATGCACTCAGCCTCCACTTAATATATAGAAGACTTGTTCACAAACTGGAAAGTGGTGAAGTCCTGCAATGATATCCTCCACTACATTTAAATAATAAATTTTATTTGATCGACCATATAGTTAAAGCCTAATTAGCACTTTGACGCAACAACTGCCAAATAAACAAACTGGGATGATTCCCTGCCAACCCTGGATCTACTGGACCCTTAGCTGAAATGAGTCTCGAGGGCAATCGTTAAGATGGTAGTTCTTGTATCAGGTAATTTTACTTGATGGATACTAAGCTGTTAATAATAATGATAGAAAGTGACGTGTGTGTGTGTGTATGTTTGTGTGTGTGAGAAAAAAGTCCCCTTATGATGTTAGGTTGCGCTTTATAGTGCCGGCGACGCGACATCGCGTGAAAACAATTGTATTAAAGCCATTGCGTGCGCTCATAGTGGACGCGACGGCACTACCAAAATCCTTGTCACTAGAATTTGATTTTTTTTGCAGTGACGGTCTCACCATGTGACTCCCTATAAGCCAATCAGATAGCTTCTATTGCACCCAATCGGAGAGCATAGTTAATAACCAATCAGTGTATGTCAACAGTACATGCTGACACCTAGTGACGTCCGTGGTTTTAGGTTTGTGTGTGTGTGTGTGTGTGTGTGTGTTGTGCAGGGAGAGGTGTGTGTATTCTATAGATTTAAACAAACTCCATTTTGTTAAAATAGCACACATTGGCAGCATACAGAAAACACAACTCTGTTTTTTGCCTTTTGATGTTGTCTCCGTTTGCTCTTGTCTCCGCCCTCCCCTCTGCCTTCCCCCTTGCTCACGTCTCCGCCCCTTTACCTTACCCCTTGCTGACGTCCCTCCCCTTGTAGCCAGCGACGTCTCAAACTGGTTACAACTTTCGCAATGGCGACGAGTGATGTCATCAGTCGCGTCGCCTGCACTCTAAGCGCGGCCTTAAAGGCAGTGGATAATCACTCACTGTGTTGTTAAACTGCAACAAGCTGTCTGCAGCAGATAAATACAGTGCTATAAAAGTATCAAAGGAAGTGTTGCACTAGAATCTACAACAAACGTGGAATCAAACAGCGGTAGCCCTTCGAAGACGTTTGTGTCAGAACGAAATCGCATCGGGTAGAGAAGGTTACAATCATCAGTTCAGTAGCGCAGCTGCAAAGCAGTTTGCAGTCTTATAGCAACAGCTCCATTATTACATTGGCCTTCATCTATATAGCTCAGTAAGGTTCCTAAGATGTGGGCCCACGAGACAGCCACTAGCAGAGAATTGAGACTGAATTGGGTATTATACGCAGATCACTCTCAACGAAGGGCTACCGGTATTTAATGATTCCACGTTTGCTGCAGATTCTAGTGCAACACTTCCTTTGAAACTTTTGTTGCACTGTATTTATCCTCTGCAGACAGCTTGTTGCAGTTTAACAAGTGAGTGATTATCCACTACCTCTAACATCATAAGGGGACCTGCGGCAGACCTTTTTTCACTTTATTCACCTATGTGTACATATGCACATATTTAGCTATGTCCGTTTCTATAATTATTATTAACAGCGTAGTATCCATCAAGTAAAATTACCTGATACAAGACCTACCATCTTAACGATTGCCCTTGAGACTCATTTCAGCTAAAGGTCCGGTAGATCCAGGGTTGGCAGGGAATCATCCCTGTTTGTTTATTTGGCAGTTGTTGCGTCAAAGCGCTAATTAGGTTTTGACTATATTTTCTATAAAGTAAAATGTATTATTTAAATTTAGTGGAGGATATCATCATTGCGGGACTCCACATCTTTCCAGTTTGTGAACAAGTCTTCTATATTAAGTGGAGGCTGAGGACATTGCCAAGGGATCCTTTTTTCTCTCTTTACCATGAAATGCAACCAGTACGTATGAACAAGGTGGAAGGTATTACATTTTCAAATTAGAAATGTACATCAGGCTCATCAATGAGGTAGTCATCTTCCTGATGTTCTTAAATAGAAGAGACCGGAACATAGTGTAGTTCCATAGAGAAATCTTTATACATGTAAACATCCGTTTGAAAAGGTTTGGGGCCCACAGGCTAAAGGTATCCATCTCTCCTCAAACCACCGTCCTCGACTCCTGTATCTGACGTCACCTCCAAATGGTTCGTGGGGAAGAGAGAAGGCAATGGACATCCAGAAGTCTCAGTCCTGTCCAGTATTCCCAATCTCGCTATAGGTCTGGTACAGGAACTTGCCCTATGCGTTTCGCAGGGTAACCTGCTGCCTACATATTTCTCCTGGGGCTGCACGTTTGCCATTATTGCCACCTGGGATCTTGACTAGCTTACGGCCTCTTCTCGCACTGAGAAATTCAGAAGAATGGCAATTTATTGCCATAAACGCACTCCACACATTCTCGCACGCCCTTCTGTAGCACAACTTAGTCATTATTTTTTTTTCATGGCAGCTTCAGTAACATTTGCAGTGTCTACTAGAGAAGAATTGTAATGTTCATCTTGAAGGGAAATATTCCAACATCTGAGCTCCTCATCAATGTAATTGGTATACACAATTTCAAATACTCTTCTTTCAATGTCCTACAAAGAACATCTGGGAGAAAAGACTTAAAGTCCCAAAAGCTAAATAATACATCTGATTTGTCATGTTGGCCTATTAAAAGACAATATTTTATTAACAATTAACATTGTGGTCATTGCAACTATTTAAATGAACTGAGAGGCAATGATGAAGTTTAGACTTTGTATATAGAAATATTTTTAACTGCATAATCCTACTTTGTTGGGTCAATGAAATCCTATACTGTATTGAGATTTCTATTAAAAAAATATTTAAATGTTTTCTAACTATTCTGGACCCAGTGGTCACATGTAGCATAAACTCGTCCCCTTTAAAAGCACACAAAGTCCTTCTATTTTCTTCAACTTTATTGGGTAGGGTTAACAGTAATATGTAAAAGCAATTGCTTGCATGTAGTTTTTGTGGTAGGAAGTGGCTCTTGTAAGGGGAAGATAAAAAGGAATCCCTTTCTAAGGGAGCAGTGGAAGATGCATCTACTCACTGTCTGCTGATAAGAGAGCCCACTTTCCTTTCCAGACAGGAACAAGCCCAGGGGGGCGTATTAAAAAACAGAGAGGCAGGGGAGAGGACTATGGTTGAGTTCAGACAGGCTGCGATGAGACGTGTGCTTGCACGTTCGCCACTCTTTCGCTTTGGGCGGGAGTTTTCAAAACTGAAATCGACCCCCGGCGGTGAAGTACAGCGTTGCCGCCGTTGCACTTGAAGACAACTGAAGTTGTGATTTCAAGAGGCAGCCGCGTCACGTGTACTTCACCAGCCAAGCCCTGCCTCCAATAGTGTCATTCTGTCTGCTGGGGGTGAGCACACATCGCCCAGCAGAGAGGCGCGATTGCGTAGTAGGCTGTCTGAGCTACAGCTCGGCCCAATTCAAGCAGTGAGCGGTTGCTAAGGCAACTGGCTGGTGGCATGTGGAAAGGCTATATTGTAACAACAGTGTTGCAACTACACAGCAGCACTGGCTGCTTCAGAACAGGGAAACATACAACTTTCACTGGGGAGGCCTGAGAGCAGAAAAAAAGAAATCACAGAAAATATACAATTCTGTTCCAGGACACTAACAATTGCTCTCTTTTGAAACAGCGAACCATTTCCCCCTTGTACTGTAGTCCTAATTACAGAACTGTCTTTGTCAACTGGTTAATGTTCTCTTAAATCCTCATTGGAAAGTGTATTGAGTGATCAACAATTCAGGTCTTTGTGCAAGTTTTTATATTAATTAAGTGTAGCGCACTTCCCCCACCCCATGGGAGGTGTGTGTGTGTGTGGTGCAGTGCGATACCTGTGGCTTATAGGAAACCTGAGCCTCTGCGCCTCGACCTTTACGGGGATTCTATAGTATAGAATGACCCCGTTACAGGACACACACAAACAATACACAATGGTATAATTAGAACAAGTTTACTGATGGCATAAAAATGATCATAAACCACATGCAATAGTGCCACAACTGTAACAGATGTCCAAGATAATCAGCGCACCTCGTAGAAAGAAAAAAGAGAAGAAAAGAGCACAATAGTGAAGCAAGTTCACAACACAGTGCTAAGGCTATAGCTGGTGAGATATGCACTTACATTTCAGTGCCTGTCTCAGGCATGTAATGGTATTTTTATGCGTCCTCACCACCATGAAGTCATCACAATTTCTCAGAGAACTTCTTTTTTCAAAATTCCGTTTTTATGTAACAACTGTAACACTGGCCTCGCTATAGTATACTAAAGTATTGAGTTGGTGCACTGGTGAGTTGAGAACCTGCCCGGGTGCTCCCACACCCGGGTGCGTCGATGCCGTGATGATAGGATCCACGGATCCAAGGGTTACCCGCGAAGCCTCCTCCTCTATGTTGGGTGGGTCTCGCAGGGAGTGTACCACCGTATACAATGTATCTTGGCTGCAGATGTCTGGTCCCAGATCACCTGAGGCCAGGATGCAGCTGTGTCCCTCACTCTGGACTGCAGGGACAGTGTCCCTATATGGGCCTGTCCCTGCAGCAACCACAAACTGGGGAGTTGGGGTCTAATGGGGTCCCTGGCCAAGTGCAAGTGCCACAGACACCTGCACACACACCCTACCCTGATGGCATCCCAGCTCAGACAGGCGTGGTGTTCACAGCGAGCGAAATTTATCTTTTTCTGTGCAGGGAAATCAGGCAGCCCTATTGGCTTAGCTGCAACACCTGATCGATAGCTCCTTTGCATTCTGTGGGCTGTAGTTCCCCTGCAGGGAGTATCTGATAGCCCTATAGGCTGTTGCGCACCACGTGGTCCTGTCTCTAAGGCTTATGGAAACTAGTCCCCGTTTAGAGCCTCCTCTATTGGCCGCCGCTTAGCGCGCTTACACTGAGCATGTGCGATCAAACACAAAATGGCGACGCCCTGTGAAAGAAGCCACAAGGAGCCTCCTGTGACCCGCTCGCCATCCTGAAGGTCGGCGCGGCCTGCAACCTTCTCGCACCCGCCGGACACTCCAGCGCACCTGAAGGTAAAGGGACCCAGGGGGACCCGGGCTGCATAAGAATGCTGTGTTGTTGTGAAGAGGAATCAAATGGATTGTGAAGGACAGGGTTTTGGACAAGAAATTAAATATAGCTGTTGTGAGGTCAATTCAAAAGTAAATAGTACTTGTTGCATGATGCAGAAACCTGAGCTTTGCATAATACTGTGGTATGGAAGTATTTGAGACATTTTATTTCAACAAATCTTTGTACAATGTGCGTTAATTGAAAATGTGCATTTGTTTTGAAAATTAATTGTAGAAAGATGAGGATCCAGCCACCATCTTACAAAAGTTTGGGACCAATTGTGAAATGTTATGGCTTTTGTCGGTAAATGAGCAAATTTATAAACAAAGTCCAAATATAATCTGTATTACTAATATATGGATGTACATCTTTATATAGTGCTCAGTGTCCTCAACGCTTTACAAAAGGATACAATACAGGGAATTATAATACCTGAAGTGCAACAAACTACATCCGAGGTCAGATTTTTAGGATATCCCTGCTTCAGCACAGGTGGCTCAATCGGAAGCCCAGTCTTTGAGCCACCCGTGCTGTGCTGAAGCTGGAATATCCTGATAACCTGACATATTACCATATAACCCCCTCCCCATCCTCGCTTTCTCCCTCCCCCCCATCCTCGCTCTCTCCAATCCTCGCTCTCTCCCTCCCCCCCATCCTCTCTCCCTCCCCACCCCCCATATCGTCGCTCTCTCTCCCTCCCCCCCATATCGTCGCAAAACAAAAACAAGATGTTTAAAAAACAAAAACAAATGTATTGCACTTAAAGAGAATAGGGTTTTGTCATTTCTGAAAGTGTAGGGGCGGTCGTTGATTCATCCTCGTGGCAGAGTAGACCATATATGCTTAATTAGTAAAGTTACTTTTCTCCTATTTTAAAATAACTTAAATTGCCAAGTTTAAGTCAACATTAATTATAATGTAAACTTGAAAATATATGTATATTTAACACTGATGCCAACGGACAGACTGGTTAATAGACCTAACACCTACAGATAGTTGTATAGATTATGGCATTCACAGTCTACTTTGATGCATTGATTCTCTTGTTTCCAAAGACTATTTGTGTGTATGACAAATAGTTATACATTAACCTCCATTTCATTGGAAAGCAGTAATATTCACTTCCGTGGAATTATTCATCCTTATCCATCGGTACTGGTTCATGTGGGATTAATATTGTGTACATTTGCTTTTTTTTAAATGCTCTTTTTAGGAGGCCCTGGCATTTATGAAGATAAATCTTAATTATATGCTATGTACCACTGAAGAAAAATGAGTCTCTTAGCACTTATAGAAACTGCAAGAAATATCTTGCTTCATGCTTTCAACATTTCACATCTTAAATAGCTTTAATAAATTTGGGCCTGACGTATTAAACTATTTTAACATGTTCATGTTAAAAGCAGGAACATGATAACCCACTAAATTTAAAGAAACTAGCTATTTTATATGTCATTTAAATACAAATATTATTGCATTTATTAAATTGGGTAACACCGATTTGACCCTGTTGCAAACCGTACAGAATAAGTGGCAGTAATTAGATTGTGTCTTTGTCAATGTTTGTGCCAAGTCTTTTCAAAATATCAACTTGAACATTCTAAAAGCTTAAGTAGAAAGGCCACGATTATACAACGTGCGCTGGCGTGTTCGCCAACCACAAAATGCCTATGAGGCCACTCCCATTGCGCGCAGGAAGGAGCGCGACCGATTTGAAGAGACAAATGTTGTTTTTTGAAGCGCGACTGCGTGACGTCTGCGTCACATGAGCGGTTCAGCCAATGAGGCGAACTAGCTTCATGACTCGTCTGCCACGCCTCCCCAATCTCCTGCAGCCAAGTTCACATATCGCTAGAGCTGCCGTCGTGCGTGGGTGCGCAGGTAGTATAATCTTAGCTTGTTTGAACTATTGGAAATTCTTTGCAGAAACGGATACAAAACATTTTTTTATAAGATACAGTAAATCCTTATTTTAACCTTTTTAAAATAGTTTATATATATATATATATATATATATATATATATATATATATATATATATATATATATATATACATACACGTGTGTCAAAGTAATAGTTAATTTTCTCACTACTGATTAAAGTGCAGTCGCTAATTCTGCCACTGTCTTGCCATGTAAATTTAACTACACAACCTGTCATTTAATTTAACACCTAAATGAGATATTATGGCCCACATTTAAGAAGCTGTGCTCAGCCATAACACCTTCATGGCGCTAGAAGGTACATAACAGCCATTCTTTTTAATAGGCTGCAAGGTGTCTTCCCACGTGTCATGGTGTTTTTATGGTATGCATAGTACATATGGTCCTATATGTTTCTATAGAACAGTGATTTTTTTTTTTTTTTGTATTCCACTTTTTATAGATCTATTTAGGTCACTAATACTTCAATCTTATACCCTGTAAACTGGAGGAGATCGTTTAATCTGTGACCTCAAATAGAGCTATATATTAATGTTTTTTTATATCAAACATTTTACATACATCAATCGCAACATTATCGACACATTTCAGAACACATTATACATTTTAAGGAAACAATCTCTTCTCATAACCAGCCACATTTTAGGTGGACAATATGATTTAATTCCTCTGGTTACATTTCTGTATGTGACCTCATGGAACATCTTCGGTTTCTTGTATAAAGACTTTCCCTTTTGCGTGTTTAGGTAATTCTGGCTTTATATTTCTTGTTTTTTTTTGTTTTTTTTAACCAATATCTAACTTTAATTTAACATTTGAATTAAATTCACCCCTCCCTACAATGTCTGTCTATTTGTATTTTCTTTTTATAGCAGTTGAAAATGCCTTTCTTGAAAGTAGAATATTGATATGCTACCTTTTTATTGATGTATTTCCTAATGTTGTAAAAAGTGTACTGAAGTTATATTTCCTTTTTCTTTCTAGGAAACGGACAGGTCATTCTTTCCACATTGGCTACACGATGGCAATACTTAACGGCATTGTGGCAGCTCTAACTGTCCTCTGGTGTTTGTTATGAATCTGCACCATTTTCACCACCGATGAAGACTTCCGTACAGTCCACATGGAACCTACTGCCAACAGAAGCCTCAGCGTGACATTACAACACTGTGGAATGGAATTTATATTACACAAGGGAATCATGTTCAATCGATTTTTAAACCAGGTTTTCTATGTCTTCAGCCTAATTTTTATATTTTATGCAGTAGTAGTGTTTTTAACAGTAGAATTGATAGAAATTGCGTTTTTATTCACATTTCCAGTGCATCACATTTTAAACATGGCATAATTAATTTGGAATACTTAGTGAGAATCTTGGTGTCGAGAAATAGGAACAGTGTTGTAGTTCTGCATCATCTCCACCATGCAGCCCGAATGCATATGGTTGTATAAAAGCTGCAGTTGCTGAAACTCCACTTTAAAGAATAATGTACTTTAAGATATATATATATATATATATATATATATATATATATATATATATATATATATATACACATACATACATACATACATACATACATACATACATACATACATACATGTAGAGGTATCAGTACCGTGCTAGCCGAGCTTCAATAATCAAAAAATAAATAGATGATACCGTTCTGTGGCTAACGAAATGCTTTTATTTGTGCGAGCTTTCGAGATACACTGATCTCTTCTTCCGGCGATGTTACAATGAATGAAGCAAGCAAAAGCTATACTATAAACAGTGTCTATTGGAATGTTATCTGTGCTGGTCCTTCCCCCGGTGTGGATGTGTTTTATTAGGGGCTAAACAAGAGAATGAACCTGCACCGCCACAGCATCACACGCGGAACAAGAGACAGTCCTGTTGGCGAACATTTATCTGACTCTTGCCTGCCATAAGATGAACGATCTGAGGGTTGCCATACTCAAAGGTAATCTTAAAACACCGAAAGAAAGACGGTTGCATGAATACAAATTTATGCAACTGTTCGGGACACTTAGCAGTGGCCTAAACAGAGATCGAAATTTTATGAGTCATTACTGACACAAGTGAACTCTCTTCCCATGAGCGCTATAGGCCATGTCTGTACATACTGTGCTATATGTATGCACACACAGCTGTCTCTCACACATACTTATACTCCTTGTTTTTCCATCCCTATACACAAATAGGGACCACATAGTATCCACACACACTTTTAGTTGTGCTAGTAACTCACATTTTCACACCCACCCACACCATTTATATCCACTCCCACTCCACACACACCTTTTGTAAAGCACTGTATATACTGTGGGCTCTCCATTCATTTTTATTCACACTAATACACATACACACTCTTTCATCACTTGCTTTCAGGAACCTTTTGACACCTCCAGCCATAAAACACATCCACACCGGGGGAAGGACCAGCACAGATAACATTCTAATAGTCACTGTTTATAGTATAGCTTTTGCTTGCTTCATTCATTGTAACATCGCCGGAAGAAGAGATCAGTGTATCTCGAAAGCTCGCACAAATAAAAGCATTTCGTTAGCCACAGAACGGTATCATCTATTTATTTTTTGATATATATATATATATATATATATATATATGTATATATGTGTGTATATATATGTATGTATATATATGTATGTATGTATATATATATATATATATATATATATATATATATATATATATTATTAAAAAATCATTTTTAACAAGCTTGTTAGTGCATTCTGCAGAAATAGTTTTTAGCACTCCCAAGATTTTAACTTCCTGTGTGTGAAGTCTTTGTGTTTTTTTATTTCTGAAATTAAGTAATGATTTTTATGTCTCTTGTTTAAAAACTCATCAAATGACTTCTATTGATGGTATGAACAAAAGGCAAAACTCAATTATTAATTTTCTGAGAAGTTCTTTTATTTAATGCGGACTGCTCCAACATTTTGCGGGGGATTTGCCTACATTTTAACAGGCAATCTATTAACATTGCACTTTTTTTTTTTTTTTTTTTTTTTCTTGTGTATAAGTCAGTCAATTATGCTGCTATTTCTGTTTTTATGGGAGGTATTCAATTTGGTATTTAACTATTCTTATCCTAATAAAGTGTTCTTTTTTTGTTTTTTAATATTTTTATTTTTTTATTGGAAAACAGCAAATGGGGGAATTGGGTTGGTCTTTCCAAACATGCATTTTTCTACATTGTCAAGATTTCACCAAAAAGTGAATAGTGTAATCTTCATAATATTGTTTTACATTACCTTACAAATTAATAAAAATGGTCATTAGAATACAGTATATATATAAAAAAACCTCTATGGATTAGTTGAAATTTAATTTTAATCTAAGATTTTAATACACTCCAATATTGTTAACTTTTAAAAAAAAAAATTTTTAAATCGTAGAAGCAAGTATAAAAGGCAATGCTGACAAACTTTCGTGTGTGTGTATGTGTGTGTCCTCAAGCATTTAATTATTGTTGTCGCTTAAACTGACTGAACAAATACCATTTATTTGTTGATCTTGCCCAACTTGCATTGATTTTTGACCAAGTTATTACAAGAACATGTCTGCTCATATATGCACTAAGCTCCATTATGTTATTTAACGTGACATTAAAGTTATTAGTCATGCTGTATTCACTAACGTTGACGTAATGTTAAGCCAATTTTACTCCTATAAAAAAGCATAGCGTTAATTTTAACAGCTGTTTGTGAAAATTATATGCAAAACAGCTATTATATGGGTAAACAATGTAATATAGGTTGTATAAATTATACCTAAACCTAGCCTTCGATACGTTTTAAACCCTCTTGCATACCAAACTGGCTAGTAAGGCAATATTTGACCCAATCCAGAACCTGATGGTCTAATTCTAATTCCACCCACACCAAAAGATGTGTACAAAAAAAATTGCCACTGATATGCTATTGATATGCCGTTGTTAGAAGAAGTCATTGAAGGTCATTTAAAAAAAAAAAAAAAAAAAATACACAGACGTCCCATCCTTATGGTAAGGGCCCCAGGATTGGTTAGGCTTACCCCTTAGAGGCCATATAACCACTTGGGCTACTAAGAGGTATATAGATAAACAGGGCTTGACAAATGCTCTCGGCCACACGCCTGGGGAGAGTGCATTTTGCCTGCGGTTGAGTGGTTCGGCGGCTCTTCCATTTTTCTGCATCTTCAGTGTCTCCCCCTGCATCTCCCTTGAAAACGGCCACGTGGTGTCATTTGCCATGACACCGGTACGCTATGTGACGTCATGATATCAAGCCCAACAAAGCGGCAGAGGCAGAGAAGCGGCACCTGACCGCGGGGGCTATGCTCCCTTCTCCCCTGGTCCACATGCTGCTTCTCTCCCCTCCTTGGCATGCTGTTTCCCCCCTTCCCAAGGAGGAAGGGGTGGGGAATCTCCGCCCTCCACGTGAGTGATTTCCCCGCTCCATGTGGAGGAAATATGGTTGAGGGGGGTCGCCAATTTCCGTGAGGTGGGCAGCTGTGGTGCCAGTGGGGAGCTGCTGCGTACAGACGTCCTGGTTTTTAATGAGCTGGTTTTTAGGAGATCAAAGGAGGATGCTGGCTCAGCTGATCATAGAACAGCTGTAGCCTGGGAGGAGAGCCGGGTTGTCTGCAGCAGGTGGTGCTGCAGAGTCTATAGCTGCTGTGTGTGTGTGTGTGTATGTATGGGAGGAGGAGGATGGGGGGAGGAGATAGAGAATGGGGGAGGAAGGTGGGAGAGGGGGAGACAGGAGAGAGGTGAGAGGGAGGAGAGACAGGTTGGGGGGAGGAAGTAGAGGGGGGAGGAAGAGGAGAGAGGGGTGAGAGAGGAGAGAAGGAGGGGTGAGAGCAGAGAGGGAGGGGGGAAAAAGAGGAGATAATGGGGAGAAAGGAGATTGAGGAGAGACAGGATGGGGGAGAGGGAGGAGAGACAGGGTCGGGGGAGCAAGGAGAGAGGGAGGGGGAGAGAGGCGATAGAGATTAGAGGATGGGCAAGAGGGAGGAGATACTATATATTTGTCAGGGCTATGTCTTTGCAATTAAAAGAAACGCAAAACGTACAGAAAAGAACAGACATGGCTCATTCACCTATTAATACAACAATGTGGTCTACCTACTTAAATGGGGGCGATCTATCAATATAATACAGTTTCCCCAATGCATAGGCGAATACAAAAAAACAACCATGGGACAGCACAATACGAAGCAGGACACACTGTTGGACCTATCCAAATTACAAGAAAAATTGGGAAGTGAAATATAAATATACAGTATAACCAATACCTAAACTAAAAAAAACAACAACATTGTTTTAACCAAGATATTAGTTTACATTAAACTAAAGGTTATTTGCTGACGTGGAGAATATCATTTTAGCACCTTCACACCTATTGTATTTGCTGCCTACACATTTATGCAAATTCTCTCAAGACTTAACTTGCAGAGTTTACTCTACACTGTATGATTCTGTCTCTGTACACCTTCATTTGACATTGAATTTTTATGTCGTTACAAAAGCTGTGTACACTATAATTTAATTTAGAAAGACCTCTGCTTTTTAAAGATATGACGGCTTACATTATTCTCGACAAAGGATAGGATTTGTTGTATTTCACTAATCCAAATTACAGTAATTTCTAGTGTATATATTTTTTTAAAAGTATTTTTCCGCATTCTGTTTTAATAATTATAAAGATGCTTTGCGACCTAAACAGTGATTGTGTTTGGAACACTTACTAAATATTATTGTTTATTCATACATTCTAGTACAACCATCACCTCTCCAAAAAAACTGCTGCATACTACTGTATGTGCAAACAGTTGGAGGAGGTGTTTCTCTGGAGTTTTAGAAACACATTTTCACCTGTGCTCCAGAACACAGCAGTATTTTTCAGCTGTTTGACCTTGATGTGCATCTGCAAGGCTTCTCTCTTATTTGTATTGCAGTCTGTCTAACTCTTTGTAATGGAACTCAATTGCCTTATAATGTTGTTTTGCTAACATTTTGCACAGTCTGAGTTACAAATGTGTGCAAGAGTACATTTTAAACCAATTTTGTATTGATAACAGTATTGAAAATAAACACTATATTTAAGTGTTCTCTTGCAAAAATAATGCATCAGTTATTTTTTTCCCATTGAAGTCTAAAGTAATATAAAAAAAAATCTGTTACACGTTTTTCATGGGCTGAAGGGGTGGCCAAGTGAGTAAAGACACTGACAACAACACAGAGTTTGAAGAAGTTCAAATCCTGGTGTCACCTTGGGCAAGTCACGTTTATCCCACTGTGCTTCAGGCACCAAAAACATATATTGTAAGCTCATCTGGGCAGGGACTGTCTGAAAAAATCCTATGTGCTATGTTCTGAAGCACTTTGAGTCCCATTGGGAGGAAAGTGCTATATGAAATAAAGTTATTATTATGGTATACATTCCATAGGAAAGAAGCACTTCTTTAAAAAAAAATGTATATGTATGTTTTTTTTTACATTTGCTATAGGGATGGATATTTGTTATGTGCTCGCCATTTAAATCAAGCTGCACAAGTTACCAGTTAAAAATTACTGTAATAAATACAAAACTATTATGTGATATGCAAACTATCTAAATTGCCAAATATACGTTTTTTTCCTTAGATATTGTATTTTTTTATTTATTTGGATTTTAATCAATCCTTAAATAATTTTTCTTACCATTCCATGGTTTAGTAAGAGACAGACATTAGTATAAATAAACATCAATCTGCACTTACACGGACATTCAGATTGGCAATAGTACAAAGGAGTCCTTGTCCACTTTGGGTTTTACCAAATCCAACAGTTTATTTTGTGCATAAATGGTTTATGTTTTGGGGGTAAAGCAAACTTCCATAAAGCAGCACCGTGCACCCAGAAAGGATGGCTTTGAAACCAAAACATTAGACAATCATAACAGCCCTCCCAACCTCTCCAACATGCTTATTAGAAATAAAGGGAACACAGCCCTGTATAGAAACCATTATTTCCACTGCTCAGAGCACTGAGCTCAATATAAAAGACTTCATCTGCAAATCCAGCAATGGGGTATGTATATATGCACATACTCCTCAGACCTCGTTTTGGCACCAACCAGTCCCTGCTCTATGCTCATAGGAGGAGCATACAAAAATAATTGAGGTATTGTTTTTTTTTTGGTTAGATGACCAGTTGTTCCTTCTTGATGCTTCCTAAATCTCTGTTAGCTCCTAATACTTCTCCTGAGCATAGGGTAGAATCAGAGCCACCAAAACAGGTGGATGCTAAACCAAGAAAAGCTGCAACCAAATCCAAACGCTGTATTGCTCTGTGCCTTATGTAAAACAAAATTACCTACTCACTATGCCAAAAACAAAAGTTTGCCCTGCCTGCATTAAGGCAATTTCAGAGAAAGCTCCAGCTCAAATGAATTAGTTTTTCTCAGACTTTTGCGGTTGCCAGATTGGAAGCTAATACCATAGCTGATGAGAGATCAAGGTCTCCCTCTGTGGATTCTGATATTCAAAACACTGTTTACTCTGGCAATAATCTTCAACAAAGGAAGAGGAAGAAGCAATAGAAATACCAGAAAATGTCATTGTAGAAATTGTAGATAAACTCAAAGGTATGAGAGAGGATAGCCTCTGGACATTGAAGATGTCAAGCAAGATCTTGACACTGGATCACATGTTTTTTTGGCCCTTAAATAGAATTGATGATCCAGGGCACAATGCGGATTTTCAAAAAAGATTCATCAAAATAGCACCAAATACGAAGTTTCATCCTTCTCAGAGGACTTTTTCAAGTGACTGGCATATGCTTAGTATATTATACTATATATCATTGGTGTGCAGCTTTGCTATTCATTATTCTACATATGTTTTTGGCCCTTAAGACAGGGTTTTTTCTGTACACCAAGTGATCAGGGATATCATTGGTAGTGAGTGGCTACATCTGGACAACAATGGATAGCCCAGATAGAGGAACAGCTGCAAGATGGCATGAACAGGCAAATAAATAATCAGGAAGGATTGTATTCCTGTAAAAGAAGCAGTGGATTTTATGTGTGATGCCTCATTCAATGCCATCAAGCTTATGGCCACAACCTCAGCTCTAGCAGTTTCGTCCTGAAGATCTCTCTGGTTATGATCCTTGGCTGCTGATCCCTTTTCTAAAAACAGACTAAGTTCTCTCCCCTTTTCAGGTGTTAAATTGTTCAGGGATACAGTGATAGCCAAAGCTTCAGGTGGCAAAGGAAGTTTTTTGCCTCAAGACAAGTGGTCAAGAAGCTTCAAAAGGCACTTATCCGGATAGATGCTTCTTTCGAGACTACAGAATTTACAGACCTGGAAGAACATACCACAGTCGTAGTTTCCAGTCTGCTCATTCACTCCAGACAGAGGGCAGGAACAATGCAAAAAAGTGGTTTTAGGCACTCCTATACAGAATGTGAAAATAGTGAAAAAAATAACAAAAATTATACACTGATAAATCACTAAAGGTTAGCTACAGTGCACTAATTGACTTATATAAGTGAAAGTGCAAATGTAAAATTTACAGTGAATAAAGTGAAAGGTCGCAGCTCAACCTTATGAAGAACAGGTCCAAATTCTCTTCTAGTCGAATGTAGAATGTAGCTTTGGGGAGCGCAGATTTCACCATATGTGGAATAATTAAAAATGATATACATAGTGTAATATATTCCAAAATGTTTGTGACTTCTAGGTCTCAGCACAATGGGGACTCACACTTTCCCAGCAAAGAGAAAGCAGTTTAGACACCGATGTGGCTTTGAATATCTTCTAAACTCAGGTATGTGGGTAGCAGTGGTCTCACCGTGATGTTCCTCAATAGGACAGAGATAACACCTCAGTGCAACATTGTTTGTTCAATAAAGATATGTGTATTATAACAAATGATATTACACTCACATTTGTATAGTGTAGCATGGACACATAAAAACTATAGATGAGTAGCTTGTTTGGCTGCTCCGTTGCTCCATTTGCCTGGCTGCCGGTATGCGTCGCGTCACTTCCGGTAGCGGGCCGCGTCACTTTCGGATGACTCAATCCCAATATCGGAGCGGAAAACGGGCAACAATCAATTCCAGGAGGATGCCAATAGTGCCTACTCTCTTCCAACTCTGGGGGAAGGAACAAACCTGGCACCAGACGATCCTTTCCTAAGATCCCCACTTTCTGAAAATCAGCAAGTCCTGTCCCTGAAGTATGGGGGAAGTCTATCGCTCTTCAGGGATCAGTGGACCTATATGATGACAGCTGCTTGGGAATTGCAGTTTGTCAAAAACGGCAATGCCTTAGAATTCAACAAGGTTCCTCAAAAGAACCGTTTTCTTATCTCAATATTTCGCAAATGGCAAGACAAAAGGCTAGCCTTGGTGAAAGCGGTTCACAAGTCATGCCAGCAAGGAATTATTCAGATAGTTTCTCATGACAAGGAAGAGAAGAAAATATATTCCAATCTTTTTATGGTCCCCAAGGCCTCAGGTGGGTTCCGTCCTGTGCTAGATTTAAAATTTGTCAACCACTTTTTAAGGGTCCACTCCTTCAAGATGGAATCGATAAGATCCATACTCAATACTTTTCAACCTGCACGTGTCCTAGCATCAATAGATTTAAAGGACGCATATCTGCATATAACTATAAGAGTATCCCATTAAAAGTACTTAAGATTTTGTGTAATGAAAACTCATTACCAGTTTTTTGCACTTCCCTTTGGGCTACCTACAGTTCCAAAACATTCACCAAAAGTTCTAGTGGTCATCATAGCCCGTCTCAGGAAGTTGGGCATCTTAATTCTTAAAGACAATTCCTATCATGAAGCAAGATCTCATGTGAAGATAGTTATGCAAGAACCCCAAGTTTTTGGATGGCTCATAAATATGGAGAACAGCTCTCTATCCCCTTCAATGAATCTAAGGTTTCTGGGAATGCAGTTAAAGACCAGTATACTGTAGTCAAAGTTTTCTTACGTCAGGAAAAAGCCCTCTTTTGAGACTTGAAGATTGGATTTCCCAAAACAAACTGTTTTTAAACACTGATAAGACTGTAACAATGGTATTTGGGACCAAGGCTACATTTGTAAAGCTTCTAATGACTGAGCTCCTGATCAGAACCAACGCTAATACCACCCTAACTCCTGTTACTAGTTTTAAATACTTGGGCATATGGTTTGACTCCAATTTAACATTTGGGATGCACATTGATACCCTGACATCCAAAACCTATGCTAAACTAGGTGTATTTTACAGGAACAAATCCTCCCTAAGTCTGCTGGTCAGAAAGCGTATCGCACAGCAGATGCTAATGCCAATTATCGACTACGGGGACATAGTATACGACTCGGCACCCCAAAACCACCTTAGCAAACTTGATAACCTCTACAATTCAATATGCCGTTTTGTTCTCCAATGCAACTATAACACACATCACTGTGAAATACTCAAAGAACTAGATTGGTCATCACTTGAGTCTAGGCGCAAAGTTCATCTCTCCTGTCTTGCCTTCAAATACTTTCTAGGCAAGCTATCCGTCTACCTGAACAAGCTCCTTACCCCTACCACATGCAGCACTTATCATCTGAGATCTGACTCTAAAAGACTATTCATGGTCAAAAGGTTCAGCAAATTATCTGGCCGCTCCTCCTTCTCTTACCGTGCACACCAAAACTGGAACATTCTACCGGAGACTCTCACAGCCATCACCAGTCTAAGTTTTTTCAAAACTAAGGCTGTCTCACATTTTAATCTGGTCTGTAACGGTTACATACACCTATAATATATATTATCTCTAACTGTGCATGCAATGTCTTGTATATAATGTATACCCTGTTCACTTATGTAACTATGTATTGTAACCATGTATTATTTGTCATTATTTGTCATCTTAACTCTATGCCCAGGACATACGAGAGGTAACTCAAAATGTATTACGTCTTGGTAAAACATTTTATATATAAAAAATAAATTCTGAACCAAAAGGCCATGGTTTGGAGACCTACTAAAGATGTCAATAGAAGCTCCTTGGACGTTACCTCCTCTACCAGATCTCCTCACACATTGCCCAATAAGGCATCCAAAACCAGAATTTCTTGTCTTGACAACATGGAGATTCAGAGGCGGTATTTAAAAAACGGGTTGTTAAACAGAGTAGTCCAGACTATGCTCTGCACTAGAAGACAATCTAAGTCCAAAATATACCATAGGGTATGGAACATTTTTTCCAATTGGTGTGTCTCACAAGGCTTATATCTGGCCAAGTCTCCTTGTGCTAGATTTTTTGCAGAGTGGATATGACAAAGGCCTTACTTATTCTTTAATTCTCTTCAAGTCCAAGTTACAGCCTTAGGGGTTTTCTTCAATACTTAGCTAATGAGAAGGACATTTTTTGTTTCCTCAAAGCAGTCGAAAAACACATACCTCGACCTCGTCCTCTAGTGCCTGCTTGTGACTTAAACATTGTTTTGGAAGCATCCATTCGAACCATTACTTCAGCTTTCGGATAAATGGCTTACCCTTCAAAGCAGTATTCCTTACAGCTATTACTTCAGCCAGAAGAATTGGGGAATTGCAGGCCAGATCTTGTAAAGCACCTTATTTTATGGTTCACCAGCATAAAATATTTGTGAACTAATAGTTCTACCCTAAGGTAATATCAAGAGGCCTATAAGCTTAATCACTAATGGACAATCCAGGTGACTAAGGCCCATTCTACTAGTGCCATAGCTACTTCATGGACCAATTCGGCCCTTGTCTTATCAGAAGACATGTAAGGCAGCTACATGGTCTTCACAGAATACGTTCATTAGGCATTATAAGTTAGATGTGTCTTGCCTCTGATGAGGCTAGCTTTGGAAGAAAGGTTTTGCAAGCCATCATTTCAGACACTTCCCAACTTAATTTGGACTGCTTTGGCACATCACCATTCTCTGTCCTGTCATGGGAGACGATAGGGAAAGGAATGCATTTCTTCCATGACAGTACACAGTTTTTTTCAATCCCGAAGTGTTATTGTTGAAGACGGTATTTGTGCTTTATGATGTAAAAAAGTTTCAGGAAAGTCTTTGCAGATTTGGCTAAATGTATGACTGGGGATCTCAGGTGGGAGGAGCCTTTTTAAAATACTTTGGCAAAGGCGGTCTTTCCACGTAGCAGGTGGAGCATAAACCTCATTGTGTGTACTGTCATGGAAGGAGTCGGAGAATGATAAATAACGGTGAGAAATGTATACCTGTATACCTTATTCCCTCTGTGCTGCCTGAAACGCTTTGAAAGCTCTGTATATACTGTATCATTTAATCTATGAAGTACTCTTATGCTGGTGCTTTTATAACCTTTAACAAATCTACATTTGTCTAGGATCTTCAAGGCTACTAGAACTTTGAAGTATGTTAATCGAAGAATAAATATGAAACGCCCAGTTTTTACTTTGTATTCAAAGTTCTAGGAACCAGTATAAATATTATTAACCATCTTAAGTACACACTATGGCACATTGAAAGCACTCTCTTTAAAATGACCTGATTTCAAATGTGCCTGCAATTTGATTAAATGTTCATAAGCTAAAAGCAACATAAAGTACATCTAAAAGTGTATTTAATAAAAAAAGGATGCTGTAACAGGGAAAAGAAAATGCGATCTACTGTATACTCGGAGAAGTGCTGTGCACCATTTTAAAATCACTGTATTTTTAATTTAACACTATTGCCCTTTCAAAAGAAACGTTGTTTTAAGTGTATGGATATATCATTTTGCAAATAGGAAGGGGCTGTCATTCATTGTGATGTAATTATATCTCAAAATAAAAAGTGTGGTAATTAATATGCAATGGTGTGAAATATCCAGTGTTCGACAAACCTATACATTTGCTCGCCCCGGGCGAGTGGATTTAACCCCCGGGCGAGTAAATATTGGCCCAAGCAGCACACGTTTGGTACTAGGTGGCGAGTAGATTTTTTTGTGATTTGTCAACCACTGGAAATATCCATGTAAAATATTTAGAAACATTTCTTAAAAAATGAGCTTTGGCTTTTGTTTAAAACTTGGCAACAAGACCCTATAAACACCTTGCAAAATACACATTGTTCTTCTTCAGCAATGATTACACCCCCAGATAGTCCCTTTTCACAGCAGGAAGGCAGTAGTTCAGATATAGCACTGTCACAGGAATTTCTAATAATTAACAAAAACAGTGAATCATCCTTCACAACAAAAAGCAAGAAACCAATGTTGCTGTCTTATAATATTATCCTCAATCATGTGGTTCCACAAAGCTACCATGTTACTGTAATCCATTTATAAGATCAACGTCTTATTTTGTAACATGCATTCTGAACTGATTTCTATTTTACTATATGGAGCCAATTCTCCAGTTTAATGTATACTACACTTTCTTACCCAGGATACAAATGACCATCATGTGATTTGAGAGGCAGTTTATTGAAGAGGTTGGTTACTGCTGTGGGATCTACCTTCGTGCAGGTTTACCTTAACGGTGGAAATAGCTTAGACCAGGTCAGAAAAAAATAGGAGTAGAATTTGCACAAGCTTATTGTAATAACATTTTTGATGAATTGCAAGACCTTAAAAAATATTCTATTTCAACATTTTGCAAGCATTTATAACCTCTATCCTATATACATTATCATTATCTTAAGTGATGTAGCCTAGTGCCCCTGGATATAGCCTTTCCACTGGCCTCAACACTATAAGTCCTGATAGGAACAGGCAATGCTGGGGTTAAACTCCTGCAAAGGGCCCAGCCTGCAGTTGCACCTGTATAGCTACAATGTTGTCTTATCCAGGAGCAGGCCTACCGTCAGTTTGTAGTGTCATACTTGGGGAGGGTACTGACTGGGTCACATGCAGATGGTGTGATGCCTGTCAGGACATGCCCTGTTATGGGGCAGGGTTACAAGCCTCTCACCTGGGTATAAAAGATGGCATTCCACCAAATTGTGGCTGTGTGTGTCTTCCCTCCCTCAGTGGAGTGGCAGTGATTCCCCTTGCCCCATCAGGGGGTGAGGGAGCTAAAGAGGGGCTCTTGTGGCCTCAAGACTCTTGGGTCTGCTCTAGGGACTGTGGAGGATGACTGAATACCATCAATAAAGTCCAGGTCATACAACAGCGGGTGTGAGCCTGTTACTGGAGGGTGGGGGGGAAGTATGTGCCTGTGGGGACCAATCCTGTCTCTGCCAGGACCTTCATAGGATGGGGGCGCTGCACCATAAGAAATCCTGTCCTGTTGCTGCTCCCATATACATTAAGCGGAACCCTCAGATCTCCTGGAAGACCACAGGTGAGCTAAACAGCACCAGAGCACACCCTGTAGATACCAAATCTCCCATAGTGGTGGTGGGGGGAGACAGGTGCTACAGTTACAAGTGAGTTTCAGTGGCAAAATTGCACTTGGCTACTTAAGCAACTAATATAAAATTAGCAAGAGCAGAAAGTCCTGGGGCGACATCATATTGAAGAGCCTTGAGTTAGATATACGGAAGCCAAACTGAAACTACAATCTCCTCTTGAATGCAAGAGGAATCTTTAAATGTAACAAATCTTTTGTATACATTTGAAGATTAATGGGTACCGGTATTGTTTGCTTTTACATGCATGGTCACATCTCAGTAGAAGAACAAGACAAAATGTAAAATTGATTGAAATGAATATTGAGTGCGCTAGAATTCTTAGTACTAATGGAAACGATTCTTCAGCAGGTTGCATCCCTGGAAACAATGCAGCTTAAGTAACCAGCTGGAAATATATAACCCGTGGTCGGGTGTTTAGCTCACTAGTTTAAACAACAATTTATCAGTCTTTGCTTCTCTAACATACAGATCACACAACCGCTATCAACAAACTATGCTGTGACCTATTCATAAGAAAGAGCAAGTTGTGATTATATAAATGCTTTAATTCACATATTCATCACAATAGCCATTTAAAACTTTGATTACCTTAAATCATTTTTGCCCTTCACTTAAGAGCAGCTATTGAGTTGAACTTCATCTATTTCATTGTTGTCTGTAATTTCTGTAATATAAATTATGATACTAGCATGGTTGTCAGGGAAACAAGATTCAGGAGAGGTTCTGCAGAACGAGGATTTTATATAGTAAAAAAAAAAGAAAAAACCATTGGGAAGCTTTTCACAAAAACGAGACAGTTTAATAACAGACTTGTATATAGTAAAGTGGCCTGGATCACATTAGAGACAGAATTGATTGCTCTGTAAAACAGTTGCCACATTGAATGACAGACCATATTTCCGGAGACAAGAACCTGACATTTAACATCTACAGAATAATTGTGTTCAATCCAAGACTGGCATCTGAAGCTCTCTGGGGCTTGTGTTTTCTCTTTTTAATCACTTCTGAAAAGACAAAACATCTGTTTCCAGTGACCATTTACCAAGGCAGCTATCTGACAGAATTTGTGCAAAATAAATGCCATGGCAAGAACGCATTTTTATTAGCCGTTTGAGTGTTCCATGATAGAGCTACCGAGTCTTGACGTCCGGCACACCAGGGGCTCCATGACAAAGTAGCTAAGACATTACCTTTTTGATCTAGACCATTGGTGTGCTAAAACTGGGAGTTCAAGATATTTTAAGGGGGGCGCGTAGACTGCAGGAGCAGTGACAGAGGTCAGCGGCGGGGAAAAGAGGACGGAGGACAGCCAGAGGAGTTGGATGGCGGGAGCGAAGTAGGACAGCCATGGAGGAGGATGCCCCAGTGGTCTGACCCGGAAGTCTGAACTGATTTCCAGTGTCTGTCGCTGCTACAGCGTGCTCCTCCCCGGCCATACTCCTCTGCCACCCTGCATTGCTCCTGCCATCAAGCTCCTCTGCTGCCCTCCACCCTCTTCTCCTGCTGCCATCCTCCACTGCCACTGCCCTGCTCCACTACCGCGGTCCTCCTCTTCCACGGTCCTCCACCTCCATCCAAGCCAGGTAGGCATTGTTGGGGGTGTGAGAAGAGGGCAGTGGGTGAGGAGAGGAGGAGGAGGGGATGAGAAGAGGAGGAGGGGATGAAAAGAGGAGGGGTGAGGAGAGGAGGAGGGGGTGAGAAGAGGAGAAGGAGGAGGGGATGAAAAGAGGAGGGGGTGAGAAGAGGAGGAGGGGGTAAAGAGAGGTGGAGGAGGGGATGAGAAGAGGAGGAGGGGGTGAGACGAGGGGGTGGGAAGAGGAGGAGAGGGGTGATATGAGGTGAGGAGTGAGACGAGGGTGTGAGAAGAGGAGGAGAGGGGTTAGATGATTAATAAAATAATATAAAATAATAATATATTTCATAAATATGTATTCATTGTACAGGTCTTCATATAGTAACAACGTTCCCTCCCCCCCCAAATATTTAAAAATACTTTTATTTTAATAACAGTAGAACTCCTGCTAGCTGAGCTAGAAACAACATTTTGTTAAGAAATAAATAATCTAATTGTCTTCCTTAAATATAACCTTGCTTAACTTTTTGGGTTCCCCAAGACATAGTCACTACGTCATGGGGTTTGTCACTCCAGGGGCCACATGATGTAGTCACTGTGTCATGCCCTTTAAGTGCTCATTTTCTACAGGAGATCATGTTCGAACACGATCTGTAATGCAGGGAAATGGAAGGATTCCTGTTTCTGGGATAAGGGACGCTCTGAGGAGCAGTCACGTAATTGCGATGTTCAGGAGGTAGCCGCAGCATCACAGCACTTTAATCACTAATTTAACCTACTAAATATGCCACTGTTAGTGGTTCACATTGGCCCTTCACCCTGCCCTTTAACTCAGAAATAATGACATTTAGGAAATGTAGGGTGCATTGTCAGTGTTTAATGGAAAGACCCTTACACCACTCATTACACTGCAGCAGAAATCTATCCGTTTAATGGTTAGGGGGCAAAAGAAAATTATGGCTAAAATATGAGGAAATAAATAAATAATAGGGGAAGGGGGAGGGGAGGTAACTACTCTTGTTACAGTTTAATGGTGGGTAGGTGCCAGGAGCAAAAATACATAAAGAGAGAAAATTGCTAAGGCAAGCAAAGAAGCTCCTAATAACCAGCACTCTTACCCAAATGGTATAATGATATGATGAGTAAGATAAAATGCATCTTTAATTCAAAATTTAAAATAATGATGCACAACAACAAACATAATAGATCTCTGCATGATGCACAGGGCTAGGAAGCTGGTAATGGCTGGTATGGATATACCCTAGTGGAAGGAATTATATGGCCAAACAGCCTAAATGATCCAAAATCAGTGTAAATGTAGCCCTAAGGATAGTGATAGCTGGTTGTAGACTGGGGATGCTGAGTGCCAGCAAGATAGGTGTGGCTATGCCTCAAGAGGCCACTCTAGTTGCTGCAAATATCCATACGTTTGTATATGATGGATATTGCGACACTGGGCACCATTAAAGCATTAGTGACACAGTCACAATTGTAAAAACTGTTGATTGAACCAGCTAGTCCATGCATCAGTGTAGTATGCGGCAATAGGTAAAAGCAACATGGAGATATACAGTCCAGAGAGGGCAAGGGTGATCTCTATTGAAATATTGTATGATAATCACGATGACGAATACACATACTAATTGTCCCTAATATATATGTGTGACAGGCCACTTTAATGTAAAAGTGGGACAATTTAATGAAAATAGCGAGTAGCTAAGATAACACAGGGGGATAAGATTTTTTAAAGGAAAAAAAACTTTAATAAATATTTTTTTTTTAACTTCTGCAATCATTGACATACACACACACACACACCCATGCAAACACGCATGCATGCATGCATACATACACACATACACACACATACATACATTTGAGCGCAGGCAGCGGCGTGAAAAGATGAATTTCCTCATCTTCGCCGCTGTCTGTCGGCTCCCCTCTCCCTGCTGTGCGCGCGGCCCTTCTAAAGAAAGGCTGACTAACGTCAGCCATCTAAAAATCCGCGCGCGCACATCGCGCAGCACACGCCCGGCACTATAGAACGTGCCTTAAGAGCATACTGTAGGGTAACACCTGATGTGCTATGTTTGGTGTACTGTCAGTTTCCTAGCCCTGTGCATCATGCAGAGATCTATTATGTTTGTTGCATTATTATTTAACATTTTGAATTAAAGATACATTTTATCGTAGTCATCATATCATTATACCATTTGGGTAAGAGTGCTGGTTACTAGGAGCTTCTTTGTTTGCCTTAGCAAGTTTCTCTCTTAAAATATGAGGAATACTGTAATTTAAAATGGCAATATATTGGCGTAGTACAGCGGTGCGCAAACTGCCGGAGCGCAGGTAAATTGGGGTTGGGAGGGGGGCGCGGGAGTGAGGGGACAGCCGGCAGGGGGGCGCAGGGAAAAAAGATTGCGTACCCCTGGCGTAGTACATGTGAGGTTCTGGTGTTAGAGCACCACACCCTAAAAATAAAATGAAGTCATGACATAACCTGGGTGTTCATGTTGTTCTGGCCTATTTTTTTCTTCTTTTCATTTTGATCAAAATCTTAATTTTTCCCTGAGTTTTCACCGGTATATTTTTGTCCTAGCATCAGCTGTTACCATGGCAACCTCTGGGGAGGCACATTTTCAGCTGGATTTCTAAAAACAGCAACGAAAGGTAAACAGTCCAAAGAAAAGAAACGTTTATCCAATTTATTTATCCAAAACCTGCCCCAAATGTATCAAGGAAAACCAGTTCTATTGAATTCAATTGAGCTTTTTCCCTTTGCTAAATCTGGTGCTTTCGCCCTAATTTTGCACCCAATTTTGCAGCTGGGAAACTTTGATTAAAGACTGTCAATGTTTAAGGTGAGTAGAGGTGATGCGGCTTTAAGTAGCTGTAATTTATTAAGACAGACTTATTATTAGAACAAGAGAAAATATTGTATGCCCTTGGGAAAGCCGGTCCTCGCAAAATGAATCACAATTAGGAGAACAATATGTCATTATGTCATTAATCATAGCAAAGCATTTTTTTTTGGGTAGAAATCATTTACATCGAATCAGATTTGTTTTTGTTAAAATCAACTATTTCCAGCTGGTTGCAAATAGATATCTCCTTTTTAGGAATGGAATTGACACTATTATATTGTAAGCAATGCGTCCACTTTTCTATCAATGTTGTTCTCTTGCAGCCTTGGAATGAGTTACATTCAGGGACGGGCTACCGTACATGCATGCGAATAGAAAATATGAATTAGCACTACACTGTCTGGCATTGAGAGATGATTAAAAATGTATAAATAATATGTGTCTTAATAGGTCTGACATTTACTTTATTTCTGAAAACGATGCATACACTGTATGCCAGTAGATGAATTAAAAACACCACTCCATGTTTGGGGGGAAAAAGGTGCTTAAAGGCACGTTTCACCTTCACAAAATGTGCAGATTTTGGTTAGGAAAACCAGTGTACATTCATATCATAATAAAAATGTACCTTTCAGTTTTTAGATGACCAAAGTTGGCCACAGTTAGGGATAAAATAAAATGGCTGGTGTTTACTTCACCTTTGGATCTCCACTCAGAACACATCTGGCTATTTTTTTTTTAACTCAGATTTTATTGAGAATTTACCACCAAACAGCACGGTGTACATTGCCCTGCATATAAATCGACCTAGTTATGCTGTAATACTTGCATGCAACAACAAATAAATAAATAAATAAAATAACAAAAAAGAGGGAATGGGTGGGAAGGGGGAAAGGGGAAATGCGGTCTGTCCTCCTCTCTATCTTCTCTCTCGTCTTCTTCTGTGCTTACATTTTTCTTTGGCGCCTCTCCAGGCAGTTCCTCCTGCGTGGCCTGTAGCTTTGCAACCCAGCTCTACTTCCCTCTCCTGGGACACAACAGCCCTATGTCCCAGCTCCTGTGGGTCAGCGGAGAATGCATTTCTGACATTATCATAGCAAAATTGAAGTACCATCTACTCCTGGGATGTCCGTTTGTGCTAGCCACCATACCCACACTTTATAGAAATGTAGCGCCAGTATCATTAACCAAACTCGTTAACTTTTCCATCTGGCATACATACCAAATTCTGCTCCTAATTTTTAATAGCTCATCAACAAATAGATTTACTCTATCCTTTGTTTATGCTACCTTATGCTGTTCTACACATCTTCCACCACATCTGTCTTTTGTTCCCTCTCTGATTAATTAGTCTAAATTCCAAAATGTGACAAAGTGACACAGATGTATCACCCTGTCTGATCAGAACGGCTTATTCACAAGAAAGCTTAAAACGTTTTTATTTACATTTTTTAAGCAACACAGTAACCCATCTTTAAAGCACCTGATGCCTGCCATTTTTTATTCTCAATTATTAAAGTTAAACAAAACTGTAAATAGTTTCAAAGGATCAGGGATTCTTTAAAACAAATATCCACTAATATGAACCATGTTTTTATTTGTTTATTTTTTAAATAAAAGGAGACAATTTTAAGTCTCCTTTATCACAATATGTAAAAAGAAAGAGAAAAAATAAGTGGAATGTACATTTGTAGATGAATGAAGTGGATGATTGGCAACTGTAGCCAGTTGGAACTTTTGGATGAACCACTGATAAGTGCAGGCCTGAGTTACCCAATTGGAGGCCCTAGGCCAGGACCAAGCCCCCCGACCCATCTTCCCCCCCCCCCCCAAAAAAAAAATTGTCATCCACGCTGCTGCCTGAAAATGAAAGCGCTGTTGCACCGTTATTTACAAAGAGCCCTTACCAGCGCGCCACACGTCACCGTCACCGTCAGGGTTTAAAATGAGGGTTTGAAGTCGGGGTGTAATGGAAAGCTTCTGATAACGACAGCCTGCAACAATTCAAAACAAAGCACCGATTACGCCGTCGGCAAACTGCCCCCGACGGTTAAATAATGGGCTCTGATTTACGCCGCCGCCATCACTGATAATTTGAGTTTAACAAGCTGCGGTCACTAATTTTCTGGTGGCGCACATGTCTAGGGAGAGAATGTAGGGAAGAGAAAGGATGGACTTCAGAGGAATTTTTTCAGCTATACCAAAAATAAAACTGGAGGCAAGGCTGGGCCTGGCCTGGGACCCCTACAATTCGGGGACCCTAGGCCTGAGGAGTTTATTGGGAAATCGGCTCTGGATAAGTGTTGAAAAAAACTGTGAGTTACACTATGGTGTCTACGTACTAAGACCACATTAGAATTGTTATTGTACATCAACATTTTGATCCTAAAAAGTAGTACAAACCTTCATAAATGGTGCGTCCTATGAATAAAGGCTTCATATACATAGGCAAAAACCGGGACAAATGTCACGCACGCGCACTCGGCGCTCGGCGCATGCGTGAACGCGAGTGACGATTGCACATGTGCGAAGAGCACTTGCCGACCGTGCATGTGCAAACAGTGTTTGAGAAGAGTTGTTTGTAACCCTGGACTAAAGTTATATGCGAAATATGAACTGCTGGAAATTATGACGGAGGCTGATATTCTGTGTTAGCTATCTATACACAGGAAAACATTGCAGTATTGAATCTACACATTTCCTGTGATTATCCTTCTACTGTATGTACAGATAGTATACAGAAGAAAACACCATTGTTGATTGTGTCGTGTCCACCTTCCCTGCCAACTACTTCACAACAACAGCAAGCACAAAATCCATCAGCACAGTAGTGCGTTTTTTACTGGTAAATAAGGACTTTATAGGGCACTTAAGTAATGCAAGGGCTCCAATAATTATTTTTTGGCTTGTTCTTCCTATATCGAAAAAATGTAATGGCTGAAAATGGGCAATTAATGTCAGGACTGCTACATTGCAGCTTGTTCATGTTCAAGGGAGAGAGAACCGAATCTGAACGGCTCCTTTGTTTAGCTGTACATTTTAAAGCTCCAAAATAATTGCAGTTCACTTCAGTAGGATTTGTGCAGTATTTTCTGTTCCCAGTAATAAGGATGTGTTATATGACATGCTTTAATCTGCAGTTGGTGATGGGTAGTTTCATATATCTTCATCTCATTCAGTTAATGATACTACATTAGTATGCAGTTTATGATGAGCAATTTGGTAAGTGGCTCTTTGCAATGTCTCTTTTTTTTTTAAATTACATTCATAATAAATGTGTTTGCTTTCTGTTGGTCATTTTATTTACTCAGACATTAAGATGGAATTCTGGAGCCTTTTGGAAATGTAAATATTTGACAGATATAGAGATTTGATTTGTTTTGTTCGACTTGCTGCAAAAACTGTTTAGAAGACCAATTATTATAGTGTTCCATAATGTTTGTTTGAAGCAGAATTGCAATTTCTCATTAACCTTTACAATCAAAAGGGGTCCTTACCTGAAGCATAAAAATTAGCCTTGTTAGATTGTAAGCTCCTTTGGACAGATACTTATAGCTATCTTTTTTTTTAAACGTTTATGTCTGATGCTTTTATTTTTGTACTCTCATTCCCCTCTAGTTTAAAATTTGGTAATAATGTAGTAACAAAGGAGGGAGTGGGAGTCGCGGGTACGATACCTTTTATTGGACCAACAAGTAGTTGATATGTTACAAGCTTTCCAACCTCTCAGGGTCAGGGTTACCCAATGAAGGACCATGAGAGGTTCGAAAGCTTGTAACATCACTACTCCGGTTACAGGGCCGGTTAATCCATTAGGCCAACTAGGCGGCAGCCTAGGGCGGCAGAATTTGGGGGGCGGAGCCGCTGGTTTGCTTAGTGAGGGGATTTCCCCGATCTCTCAGATCAGGGAGAGAGCAGGGCCGTTGCTAGGGGGCTGGGCAGATTCCTCCATTCTGATTGGCTGCTGCTGGGTAATTCAGCCAATCAGAAGGAGGTGTAAGGAGCCTGGGGGTGGGGCTAAGCATGGAGCAGAGAGAGATAAGTGTGTCTATGTCCTATGTGTCCTGCTCTGTTGTGTGTGTGTGTGTGTCCTACTCTGTTGTGTGTGTGTCCTGCTCTGTTGTGTGTGTGTGTCCTGCTCTATTGTGTGTGTGTCCTGCTCTGTTGTGTGTGTGTGTCCTGCTCTGTTGTGTGTGTATGTCCTGTTCTGTTGTGTGTGTGTTCTGCTCTATTCTGTTGTACAGATAGATATAAAACTGCGCACTAAAAATTGTACATAACAAATCAATAATAAATGTGAAAAGTGTGAAAACATAAAATCACAACTACAAAAAAGAATACATGACCTTAGTGACGGAAATATAAACTGAGTTGGCTGCTGATCAGATGGGACGGCTCAGCATCACAGGAACTAAAACAGGAAAAACAAGAAGAGCGCACAACTCATAGTGTAGTAAATAATGTAATATTTAGTGAAAAAGGTGCAGGTATGGTGGCCTTTCCTTCTCCCACACTCCGCGCCCTGATGGCAGGGGTGGAGGCGTGGGGCTCCTGCTCTCCTCTGTCTGCCATTACCGAACCCTTCCTATTCCCCCCTCTCTTGCTTTTCCCTCCTTTGAGGCTCACACTGTCCAGATCTTCTCTCCTCTCCCTGTTCATGTGGCGGTCATCTATCGCCCACCTACCTCTACTCATCCCCCTTCTGCCTTTCTCTCTCACTTTGAATCCTGGCTCTCTTTCTTTCTCTCCTCAGACTCCCCTGTTCTTCTCCTTGGGGACTTCAATTGCCACATTGATGACCCCTCTCTCTCTTGGGCTTCCCGCTTTCTTTCTCTTACCTCTTCTTTTGGCCTTCAACAGTGGACTGCAGCCAGCACCCACAAGGATGGCCACTACTTAGACCTGGTTTTCACTAAAAACTTCTCTCTCTCCGATTTCTCCATTTCCCCTTTTCCTCTCTCTGACCATCATCTCATCTCATTCTCTTTATCTCGCTTCTCCCCTTCTCCACCTCCATCTACCCCCCGGTTCTGCAGAAACCTGCGCTCTATTCACGTACCTGACTTTGAGTCCACTTTACGCTCCTCCCTCTCCTCTCTCAGCTCTGCTACAGACCCTGACAACCTGGTCAGAAAGAACAACTCTGTCTTGTCCTCGTCTCTTGATCTACATGCCCCGCTTTCTCTCTGCCGCCCTCGCCCTTCTAACCCCAGACCCTGGCTAAATTCCCACACGCGCATGCTGCGTTCCTCCACTCGTTCCTCTGAACGCCTCTGGAGGAAGTCTCACACTCTCGCAGACTTCCTTCACTACAAATTTATGCTATCCTGTTTCAACTCTGCCCTCTCGCAAGCTAAACAAGCCTACTTTTCTGCACTAATCAACATGCACAAATCTAACCCACGCCGACTGTTCTCTGTCTTTGATGCTCTACTCAAACCACCCTCAGCTGCCTCTCCTTCCTCCATCTCCGCTCAGGACTTTGCTGACTATTTTAAGGAAAAGGTGGAATCCATACGGCAGAACATCCCCTCTGTTTCTTCCCCCCATCCTACACCTCTTCCTAACTCTCCTCCTGCCTTCCTTGAGTCTTTTTCCACTGTCTCAGAGGAGGATGTGTCGCTGTTGATCTCCTCTTCTCCCTCTACCACTTGCCCTCTTGAGCCCATTCCCTCCCATCTCCTAAAACCTCTAGCTCCTACTATAATCCCTACGCTTACACACATTTTTAACTCCTCCCTCTGCTCTGGAACCTTTCCATCCTCCTTCAAACATGCAACAGTCATACCATTACTCAAAAACAGCAAGCTTGACCCTACCTGTCTTTCTAACTATCGACCTGTCTCCCTCCTGCCTTTTGCCTCTAAACTACTTGAACGTCTTGTATTCTCTCGCTTGCTCCATTTTCTCAACACCTATTCTCTCCTAGACCCTCTACAATCTGGCTTCCGCACTGCTCACTCCACCGAAACAGCCCTCACTAAAATAACTGACGACCTCCATGCTGCCAAAGACAGAGGTCATTACACTCTGCTCATATTACTCGACCTCTCTGCAGCATTTGACACCGTGGACCACCCTCTTCTCCTCCACATTCTCCATACTCTAGGTATTCGGAACAAAGCTCTATCCTGGATCTCATCCTACCTCTCCCATCGTACTTTTAGTGTCTCTTCTGCTAACACCTCCTCCTCCTCTATTGATCTCTCTGTGGGGGTACCCCAGGGCTCTGTCCTGGGACCTTTTCTCTTTTCTCTGTACACACTCTCTCTAGGTGACCTAATAACATCTTTTGGGTTTAATTATCATCTCTATGCCGACGACACACAAATATACTTTTCAACACCTGACCTTACACCTGCTGTACAAACCAAAGTTTCTGAATGTCTCTCTGCTATATCATCCTGGATGGCCTTCCGACGCCTTAAACTCAACATGGCTAAAACAGAGCTCCTCATACTTCCTCCCAAACCTGGCCCTACTACCTCCTTCCACATTACTGTTGGAACTACAATCATTCACTCAGTAGCCCAAGCACGCTGCCTAGGGGTCACATTCGACTCCTCTCTCACATTCGCCCCTCACATTCAAAACATTTCTAAAACTTGTCGCTTTTTCCTCCGCAATATAACTAAGATACGCCCTTTCCTCTGTTGTTCGACTGCTAAAACTCTGACTCAGGCCCTCATTCTCTCCCGTCTTGATTACTGTAACCTCCTGCTGTCCGGCCTTCCTGCCTCTCACCTGTCTCCCCTACAATCTATCCTAAATGCTGCTGCCAGAATCACTCTACTCTTTCCTAGATCTGTCTCAGCATCTCCCCTCATGAAATCCCTCTCCTGGCTTCCGATCAAATCCCGCATCTCACACTCCATTCTTCTCCTCACTTTTAAAGCTTTACATTCTTCTGCCCCTCCTTACATCTCATCCCTAATTTCTCGGTATGCACCATCCAGACTCTTGCGTTCTTCTCAAGGATGTCTTCTTTCTACCCCCTTTGTATCTAAAGCCCTCTCCCGCCTTAAACCTTTTTCACTGACTGCCCCACACCTCTGGAATACCCTTCCCCTCAGTACCCGACTAGCACCCTCTCTATCCACCTTTAAGACCCACCTTAAGACACACTTGCTTAAAGAAGCATATGAATAGCACTGTGGATATTCTAAACACGATACATAATGCTTGGCCCCCTGCAGACGCACTTACCAGAACTCCCTCCTACTGTCTCTGTACGTTCTCCCTACCTACCAATTAGACTGTAAGCTCCTCGGGGCAGGGACTCCTCTTCCGAAATGTTACTTTTATGTCTAAAGCACTTATTCCCATGATCTGTTATTTATATTATCTGTTATTTATTTGATTACCACATGTATTACTACTGTGAAGCGCTATGTACACTAATGGCGCTATATAAATAAAGACATACAATACAATACAATAGGTAAGTTACGCACGTACAGGACAGATAATATTTAAAAGCATGTCATGCATAAACCAGCATGGTACTATAGACAGGCAATGTAGCTGCACAGATGGACACCGGAGTAAGCTGCTGGCTCAGATGTAGATCCAGATGTCGTGCAGACACAGTCCAGGCTCCGGAACAGCACGAGAAAAGGATCAAAACATCCAGAGGATCCCGGGAGTAGTGAAAGTCACTGGTGAAGGCTCGCACAACAATATAGAGACCTGTAGCGCAGCGGGTGAGCACACACTGATCACCGGTACACGGCTCTCGCCGCGTGGTGAATGGCGGCTCAGATCCACACCTGCACAGGTGAATAGCTAGTTGCTGTTTACTGCAGTTGTGATGTCAGATGACAAAATAGTCCCGGTGGCACAGTTACCATTTAAAAAGGCACGGGAAAGTCCTTCTCTACTGGCTAGTAGCAGAGCTTCCCTTATAAGCAGAGGGCAATGCTACAGGGTGTCACACTCAAGCACTAATTAAAGTGCAAGGATAATAACGTCCAAACTAAGCCACTCATTTCTGCACGGATAAAGCAAAACTGCTCAGAAGCCACAATGAGATTCACTTATAGAAGATGAAACTGGCATAAACAAAAAACATCCAACATGTTTCGTAGGAGCAAACATACTTCATAAGGGATGCACACACTAATTATATGTAACAGATTTTCTGGCCTGACTGACCCACCCAATCTCACATTGGCCCCTGTGGTCTAACCAGTCCCCACCTCATCAGGATCTCTGCGTCCGCATGGAAATGGTTCTGATGAGGAACTCCTTGGTGGTGCCTTCCGCTGGAGAGTAACTTCACAGTTTGGCAGACTGCCCCTCGCAGCTTGCAGCTCAGCCGCTCATCTTGTGATGTACTTTCCCTTCAAAAGGTCTGCCCTCCCAATGGGGTTGGATCACCTCTCCCCTCAGGGAGATCACCACCTGTGCCAGGTCCCTGGACACAGTGTAGGCTCAGCTAGCCTTAATGCTGCGGCTCTTGAACTAGGACTGCCCCACCAGTTAGGACACTAGTGGGCTCCTTAACCTCCAACTGGAACCTAGTCATGTAGAACATACACTCTAACTTTGGGCATTGCTGTGCCTTATATAACTCAGGAACAGGCACATCTCTGATGTCACTAACTGTGGACTCAGAGCATGTTACCACTCCCCTTGAATACATATGACACCTCACCAGGGTGTGAGGGCAAACCTCCATGATTGATACTGGCAATCCTGCAACTTACCAGGTTTACTGCCAGCATGAGAGAGAACTGTATGACATTTTACAGCATGGCTACATTCTCCCCCTGGTGAATCCCAACGCCCTGTCTGGGACCTAAATTTGTTAGACCTTACTCCAGGAAGCACTGCAAAATATAACAACATAATTATGCACAACAAATTTATATCATACAGTTCTCATGATACATTGAACATCCTCAATGCTTAATGACCAGCAGATGGCACTGTACTTGAAGCAGACCCCACTCTCCTATCTACCTAATAATAGTGCCTAGGGTCTGGCTTCTTCACCTCCCGACCAGCATTATCTTTAACTATCACACTATACTCCCGAGGTAACCCATTCTCCGGGCTGTACTCAACCATATGCATGTGAACATTGCACCCAATGCTCCATACCCTTATTAACAGAGAAATTCTTTCCTACGCTCTATGCCCAGTACATTTTCCACCCTTGGACCGGATTTATTCCTCTATGGTCTCTCTCAACCACCCATGCCTTTGGTCCTCTATTTCCTGCATAAGAGGTTCAGGAACATACGGGTACTCCAGCCCATGGGAATTCTTATACCGTGTCACTATGGCCCTTTCAGCCCAACTCGTCCTAATTAACCTGGCATTGCCTGCATTACCTGGCAGCACCCATGATAAGGGTTCCGTGGGGCTCACAGGGTCCCGTAACCTATCTGGTCCCTTGGGATCCACCACCCCTGAGTTGATGTCGTACCACCTCAATCTCAGTTCCTCCTCACGAGCTTCCTCCGTGAATTCTCCTGGGGCCCACCAGTAATCCACTATCCCTTCTTGGTCTAGGATAAACCTGGTATGATCTAACCAGGCCTCATATCCCTCAAACTTGGGTGCCCACCACCTAGTCTCCTTAACTTCTTCTGGTACCGCTATGGGACCCTCACCTTACTCTAACTCCCCCCCGGAGGATATCCCTGAGGTACCCGTTGATCTCGAGTTAGATCCCAGCCTCTTGGGCCTACTGGTAACCTTATGGAGCTGGGACAATCACTCAAAGCAGACACCTGTCGCGTATACCTTCCCCCTCCCGACCCGTCATTGGACATGAAACATTCCCCAGAGTCCAAGTTCTCCCCAGTCCTTTCATCAGAGGTGGCTCGGGACTCCCCAGACAACCCTTGGCTCGATGGTGACCCATAGGAAAAGGTGATAGGGGTCGGGGCTTTAACTATGGCTGGGGGTTTGGTGTTTGGGAATATGGCAGGCATCCGCGGGGCTACGACCCACATCTCTCTGCTACCTGGCCCGGTGCCACCGGACTGGCCATCCGGTTCTCCCGCCTCGCTGCTCCCAGGCTTCCGCAGTGTCTGCCAGCTTTTCTTGGATCCAGGCGATCTGGTACAGCTGCTCGGCCGCGAGGACGCCGCCATCTTCCATCCGGCTCCGCTGTGCCCACCGGAAGTGATGTCCTGGATCTCGCGGGATTCGCCACCGCCATCTTGCGTTGGGTCCCCAACCGGAACCTCTTCCTCCAGAACGATGTCCGCCGCCAGAAGTGATGGTTCTGCTCTCTGCTCCTCTCTGTCCTGGGCTAGGCCTTTCTCCGCCGTTGCCACCACCGTCGCCTGAGGAGGGCAAGGATGTCGCTTACCGCTCCGTCGGCGTGGTAGGGTTCCTTCTCCGCCGTCGGCTCCTTCAGTCACCACGGCTGTGGGACTTCGCCTCTCAGGTTGTCGCTGCACCGGCGACACGAGACTCCGTTCCGCCACAACACAGGTGAGTGCCGGCTCTTTTGCAGCACCGCCGTAGTGGTCTGCCAGTTGGCGCGTCAACACCGGTGTCGGGGTCACTTGCTCCTCGTCCGAGGAGTCGGGCTCCAACCCAGGGAGTGGCACTCCCGTCGGGGACCGTTGATTAAGCTCTCGGACTCCACCTCGGTGACAGGCCACTTTTTCCTCCGGCTCCGTCTTGATCATGAGGAGCGACCCCCACGCACCGGGATCTACGGGTTCTCTCCAGGCCACACCCGGGGCCTCAGCCGTTAGCATGGCTGGGTCCACCCTCGCCTCCACGGTTTGTCCGGCCACAAAGGGTTGCACCGCCCATAAATAGTGGATGCCGCATTGCGGGCATCTGGATGTGGAATTGACAGGACCACCCGGCAGCCGACACTGCATGCATAGGCATCTGACAGTCTCTGTCCCCCAGCTCTAAGCACCAGGAGGCCTCCTGGAGCCAAATAGGGATGGGCAGAAATGTCCAGATCGTCTTCACTCTTGCAGGCCATGTTGTTCACAGGAGACATTTTTTGCAGTGGTCTTCCCAGTAGATCAGTTCCTCGCAACTGAAGGGCAGGGGCTGGTTGGTTAACTCCTCCCTCTTCTAGCTCTATCCTTATTTGACAAAGCTGGAAACCACTCCCCCTGGTTGATATTAGAGGAGGGTCCCACAAGTTCACAGGGTGACCCAGCACTGGGGCTGAGCTTGTTACTGTCCATGAGGGCGCGGCCGCAGCTTTCGCGCCATACCTCCCATCAGGGTGGGGTTTTCCTTTTGGCGCCACTCCCGGCCAACTCTCTGCAACCTTTTCATTTGCAGCATTTTCTGCAATCGGCCCACGCGGTCTCGCAGGGAAGCGGGAACCGCCATTTTGGTTTACATTGCCAATCACTCTAGCAACTGAGGTAGCTTTCTGTGTGTTGTATGCCGACTGGCAAGCAGATCCTTGGCTTCCCCCACACACCACAATGTCCTCCAGACTATCCTCTAGGGTATCGCCCCGTGGTCCTAGGCAGGACCAAAATGGCACGGCCAGAGCCTTGGCGCCACTCCATAGCAGGCTAGCAAAAGTCGTTTCCGTAGCTTGCTCTTCATTAGGACACACACCATGTGCTCTCTCTCCATCTGCCTCCGTCCGCCATCTTGGACCTTCCGCGCCTCGCGGATCCTCCATTCTTGCGGTCGCCATTTGATTGCTGTTTTTGCGGTTATTGTACATGGAGCTCCTCTCTGCGGGGCAGCTGCCATACCGATACAATAAAGATTGCCCGATGCACCACCTTGTGTACCTAATGTAGGTCTGACTCGTGTTGCACTTCCTCAGGCTTGGCTCACTCTCTCTGTGTATGCTGTGTCTCTCCTCTCTCTCCAATCTGTGCTCTCAGCGGTAAGTGGTCTGGAATGGGCTAGAGTACTCTGGCTTCTCCATGCAGTACTGGGGCATCTACCTACTGTTGGTCAGTCTAGCGCAGACCCTCTCCAGGATTCCTGACCTCGTTAACAGGCTATCCCTTTAGGCATCCTACCAACTAGCACTACCTCAAGGTGACTAGGACAGCTATAGCCCCTCTCCAGGCCCACTAACTCCTTCCAGGCTCCCAGGTCATCCCTGCAGTCTGACAACTCCATCAGCTCCCCAGACTACCCCTGGTTCCGTCCCAATACAGCACTGACTGGCAGCATACACTCTCCTGTTTCCCAGTGTGCCTAGCAAAAGCATGTCCTGTTGACAGGTCTCTCAGCAGCGCCTCCAAATGTAACGGATTTTCTGGCCTGACTGACCCACCCAATCTCACATTGGCCCCTGTGGTCTAACCAGTCCCCATTACATGGTCGTGTCTGGTGGTGCACCTGTTGGCAACAGGACTCCTGAGTCTCCCGCATGATGGTGTATGGGGAATGTCAACCCAAATAGGCAGCTGAGGTAGTGTGCTAGAGTCCTACCTACATACAGTGCAGCGCCTCCACCTCATCAGGATTTCTGCGTCCGCAAGGAGATGGTTCTGATGAGGAACTCCTTCTTGGTGGTGCCTTCCGCTGGAGAGTAACTTCACACTCACACAGTGGGGTTGTCTTGAAACAGGGCATCTTTATTGACAGTTTGGCAGACTGCCCCTCGCAGCTTGCAGCTCAGCCGCTCATCTTGTGATGTACTTTCCCTTCAAAAGGTCTGCCCTCCCAATGGGGTTGGATCACCTCTCCCCTCAGGGAGATCACCACCTGTGCCAGGTCCCTGGACACAGTGTAGGCTCAGCTAGCCTTAATGCTGCGGCTCTTGAACTAGGACTGCCCCAGTAGTTAGCACACTAGTGGGCTCCTTAACCTCCAACTGGAACCTAGTCATGTAGAACACACACTCTAACTTTGGGCAGTGCTGTGCCTTATATACCTCAGGAACAGGCACATCTCTGATGTCACTAACGGTGGACTCAGAGCATGTTACCACTCCCCTTGAATACATATGACACCTCACCAGGGTGTGAGGGCAAACCTCCATGATTGATACTGGCAATCCTGCAACTTACCAGGTTTACTGCCAGCATGAGAGAGAACTGTATGACATTTTACAGCATGGCTACATGTATAATGGGCTGAACGATGTGGGAGCTGTTTGTTTTTATCTGTATCTCGGATGGCAGCTGAGTGTGCGCATGACTGATACCCCACTTTTTAATAGTTACCGTGCCGAAATCCGTTTTTCGGAATGATAGAACGCAATCCATCATTGAAACGCATGACGTGCATACGCGATGACGTCATTGACCCGCAACGCATGTGGCAATGTCACGCGACGTCCACCTATGCGATGACGTCACGCTGTGCCTCGGAAAAGAGAAAAGTGAAAGAATAAGTAGGAGAGGAAGATGGAGGACCAGACACATATGACCCCTGAAGAAGTTCCTATGAACGAAACGCGTTGGGTGGTACTACAAACCAAAGGAGGATTGCTGAGCACTGGTGTATCTTGAGGGATTGTCCACCAAGGATTAACTTCTTGTTTCCTGTGACCTGCTGTGGACGGCTGCCATGAGGTTTTCCAGAGAAGCAAGGAACTTTGGACTCTCCTTTACTATCTGACCCAGGGTGGTCCCATTGCCTGCACCCCATCTGTGTTGGTGAGTGTTACTGATTTTTTATTTTTTCACTGTTATCAAGCAACTGACGACCTACTACTCATCTGACCTGAGTTGGTTACTCAAAACAACCACAAGGCCTTCACTACTCACATAAATTGTGAGTAAGATAATTTAATTACATATTAATTGAGAAACCATTTCATACACTATTGCACTATTGTATACTCTTTTTCATTAAGATATACACCTACCTGGATGTGAGTGCGCTAATGATCTTCTGCCCTCATTGACATCAACTACACTACATACTGCCTACCGTAGAGAATCTTTTGTCAAACTATTTCTCAGATGTTGCAGAGCATGTGAAACTGCATGACCATGTGTGTACAAGTGGTATATTGAACCTATTTATTCACCTCCATTCTTAAAAATGGATAATTCACAATAATAGTGTTGGCTGTGACATGCAATAACTCTTAGAACATCAATGACATTGATGTGATACCAAATGGCCTGTCACAGCTCAATTTCTGGGCTCAGGATACCAGTTTATTAGATGAATAAAATGTACAGGAGAACTGCTTTTGTCCAAATAAAATAATTTGATTCAACATCAACTGAAAATGTTCTCATCAGATAAAAAGATATGGTAGGTAGACGTGCAAATTTATGGAAAAATGAATTTGAGTACTACATTATGATGCTGGTTACCTATAGATAGGATGTGGACACCAAATGTCAAATAACCTGCATTCAGTTAGTTACATTTGCTAACATGGAACATTTTGTCATGTAACTGCAAAGCACAGAAAATTGCCTTGTTTATAATAACAGCTTTAGTGCATAAATCACATAATATGACAGTGAGAGTTCAAAGTGCATAGTGTTACTTCAAAATCACTGGGGAAATAAATCATGCAGTCAGTGCTATTGACAGCCAATGATCAAATCATTGCCCGATTGCATGGTCTTAGATGCAGATTAGACCTTTGATTCTAGAGGTGGATGTAGTGCTACATTAGGCCGCGTTCATACTCCCCGTGATGGCGCGCGTGGCACGAGCAAAAGGGCGTACCTCGATGAGGCAGGCCATAGAGCGCGCAATTCTCGGGCAGACAATTTTTTTTTTTGATTGACGGCTGAGTCACATGAGCGGTTCAGCGGTGCTCCGTCGTGTGCGCCTTCTATATCGTGGACTTAGTGTATTTTCTTAAACCACAAAGTTGCTATTGCTTCAAATAATGGAATCCAAGCATGGTCTGACAGATGGGTGGTTGAGGTAGTGAGATTTGCAAATAGAGTAAAAGGTTGTCTGTAGTCTGCGGTGGTAAACAATTAGCTAAAGCTTTATGTATGGCAAGCAGGCTCACACCGTATTGGAAAGATGCATTTAGCCATGAAATAATAATAGGTTTAGTTTCGAAGGTCACATGTGAATATTGATTAGCTGTACCGAATGTGTTGAAACAAACACATTGCAACTTATCTCATGCTGTTTGGTTACCATATGCTGTGTGATTTTTCATCTCTATTAGAAGACGAGCTTGGCGTAAGTTAATTAAATGTAGATTCAACTGGGATACCATTTGCGATGAACCCCAAAGCTTTCAAGGCAACAACAAGTAGAAAATGGCATAAATATAATATGAAAGTCGTCCTAATTTCTTGCTTATAACCTTTTAATTTCACCATTGATTGTGCTGATCCCAGCATGTACTTAGGACACGCGTATTGCTCTACACAAACGTCTGCTTTTGTGTCAAATTAATGCTAGTGATGGAGAGCAACACGAAGAAAAGTGATGGGAACACATGGAAATTGGATGTATCCATTTCTGCATCCTTTGAAGTAATGTTTCTTGATAGAGACAGCAGCCTTAGTTATGAAAGTAGTACAAAATGTGCCCTTTAAACAAATTAACTAGATATATATTATTAAAAATCACAGATTGCTTTCTCTTCTTTGGTAGTTATCACTTTCTCTTTTTGTCAGCTGAAATGCATTTGAGCAACCAACTGTTTATGACTGTGTACAAGTCTACTGAAATGCAATGCTGGTTACACCAGGCAAGGGAAATATTTCCAGAAAGCTTCTGTTGGGATGAGTTATTCGTGTTTAAAATAAACTATAAATGTGTTGGATACGAATACAACTCATGAAACACTGTGCTGCAGCTTGTCTCTTTTATTGCATTGGATTTGTTTCATATATAGACTAGTTAATTTAATATACTATGTACTGAGAGGCATGTCGTATGTAACGTCTGTCGCAGATTGCTATTACATTAAATACACAATGCACAAAAAAGTATCTTATGGTTATAAACAATTAGCCGATTTAAAGAAAATGAACACTGTATTGTAGCCTCTTTTACTAACAAATAAATGATCGTTGCTGCTCATTAATCTTTGTCTTGGGCCAGAGGTCATTTACATAAAAAAACTGTCTAACAGAAGCACGCTGCTGGCTGTAGGATCCAAAATATGCATTGCAGGAAAGGTGACAGTGTCACTTCATCACTGAGGTTACTATGACAGCAGTGACACACAAGGCAACAGTGTTTTATGGATTAACGACAGGATAGTCACAATTAAAAATGCTGTTCTCTCATTAATGATTCCATACAGATGTAGTGTTTGAAGCATTAATCATGAAGATAAAGGAAGCTTTACAGCGGGGGTCTCAAACTCTGTCCTCAAGGGCCACCAACAGGCCAGCTTTTATGAATATCTCTGCTTCAGCACAGGTGGCTCAGTCAAAGACTGAGCCACTGACTGAGCCACCTGTGCTGAAGCAGAGATATCCATAAAAGCTGGCCTCTTGGTAGCCCTTGAGGACGGAGTTAGAGACCCCTGCTTTACAGACATGCAAATTAAAATACACAGGGAGACATTTTAATAGAGTTATCTTTGTAAGACGTACAAATACCTGGGCATTGTTTCCATTACCCACCAGCAAAAAAACCCTTCAAAAAATAAAATCTGCTAGTAATCAGGGCTGCAGACAGATTTACCGGGGCCCAGGACTAGAGTTATACCAGGGTCCCCTGGTGTGTCCCCCCTGTGTTGGCGGTCTTGCGATCCCCCCCCCCCATTTCACACCTTGTGAGCCCCTTCTATTTCTGCCCCTCTTCCCATGTATTTCTCTCTCCCCTCCGTCTCACTCCCTCTCTTCCTCATTCACCCCACTCCCCCTCTAATAACCCTACTCTCACTCAGTCCTTCCCCCCGCCTCGCATGTATTTCTCTCCCCTCCGTCTCACTCCCTCTATCCCCCCCCTCCAATAACCCCACTCTCACTTAGTTTCTGATTGGCTGGCATCATTCCCTTTAAGTGACGTCATGTAAAAAAAAAAAAAAATTAAAGTCGGAACATGGTTTGAACAGCCAATCAGGTGACTGTTAACCATTTTGAGGCTAAATGTGATGTCACAAGCCCTATTTAAGGCCGTGACGCCTCATTTGAGCCCAAGAAGCCGACGAGACAACATCGGTTGGGATTTACCATGGTTTTTTTTGGATTGACAGATGAAGATAGAAGATAAAGAAGATCAAGAAATGGTGACAGATGAAGATAGAAGGTGATTAAAGAAAGAAAAAAGAATATTTGGGTACCTGATCCGGATCTTCATGGTGGATGGCATCGGATGCTGTTGGAGGCCTTTAAGGTACGTGAGCTTCCTGTTACCCCAGGAGTCGGAGGGCCACCGCTTCTAATGGTAAGTAATATATTCAATGTTTGTACATGTCTCTTTTTACAGGTTTCTTCATTGGATGTGTTTTTTGCTTTTTGGGGGAGGCACATTGACTGATAATATATTAATCTGTACCACTTTAGGGCACAGATTAATACATTATTATGACAATATTTGGGGGGCATTTGTGGCTTGGTATTGCTGTTGTTTTTTTTAATGTCAGTTTCTTATGTGGATGTGATTGTTTTTTTTTTCCTGCTTAATGTAATAAAATGTTTGCGATTGGTGTTCGTTTGTAGTTAATGTTGTATTATGTTAGCTAATGCGTTTTATGGTTATTTCAGAGATTGTTTGAATGTATTTCTTTGTCTTTTAATGTTTACATTCTTTAATGTTGTAGTAATTCATTGGTTTGATTGGTTAGTGTTACTATTCATTTTGAGTTGGTTTAGGAATTACTTGGTTTCATTGGTTAATGGTTTAATTATTTCATTGTTGATGTTGTTACTGCTTGTATTCATTGAATTAGCTGGCTACTGTTTTTATTTACTTTATTTAGGTATGCTAATGCAGTGTTTAATAATGGGCAAATAATCTATTATCCATATCTGGATAATAGTAATTTTGCACATTATTGTACTGTATGTGTTAGGGCGGAGGGGGGGGGGGGGCGTGTATTGTTGTTTGTTAAATATTTTTTTAATATACATGTGTTTCATAGTGTAGATGTGCAGGGGTCTCCAGAGCTGGGGTGCCGGTATCCCCTGCACTTTCAAGCGTCCGCGTCACATGACCGGGACATTGAAATTCTGCAGGGGATACCGGCACCCCATAACGGGGCCTGTATCTCCTGAAGTAAGGGGTCCTCGGACCTGAAACCAATGCTGTTCAGTTCCGGAGCCCCCCTGCTCATGTACACTATTATTAAAATGTATTTATTTAGTGTACGATCGCCTGTAACAGCCTTGCATGGAGATGCAGAATCTCCATGCAAATGTCACAGGCGGCTTTTTTTTTTCCTATCAACTAGTGTACAGGAAGTTTCAGTGCGCTAGCAGAGGGAAAAAACATTGCATGCACGAAAAGTTTTGGGCATGTTCGATAGAAAATGGGCTGAGGACCTTAGTGAATCGTGCCACCGGCTTCATTTTTTATCGGACGTGCTAATTTTTTTCAGCCCGGCGCGAAAGCTCGGAGCTTAGTGCATAGCCCCCTTAGTTTGTTATAATCACCATGTTGGAATTGAACTCACGTTTGGTAGGTTTCAGCTCACCAGCCTTAAGAATGATTATAAGGATGACCACAGAAGAAAAACACCTGAAAACAAGCAGGTAGTGCCGAGGCTGTGAGACCAGGATGGATTAGGAGACACTGTCCGGGTGGGGGGAATACTTTTCAGTGGTCACCGGTTTCAAATCTCCCTCCAGAAGAAAAAAAATGGTCTACAAATTGTGTGGGGCTCGCAGGCCAATAGGAAGCTGCAACGTCATCTGTTGTTCTTATCTCAAGATTCTATCAGTCATCAACTAGGCCTGTCCAAGGGGTTAATAGGACATTTAAAAAAAAATACAAAGAAATGTTTCTAAGACAAATTGTAACCACATTCACCCCTTCAGTACCAGATTGCTTAAAATATTTAATATTTCATGATATTATCGTTACAGAAGTCAGCGGAGAAAGAGGACATTGGGTGGTGTAGTAACAATGTGCAGATCTAGCAGAAGATTTATACAGGCTAGCAAATCTTTCTTGGCTCTTCCGCTTGCTGTTAGGTAGAATCTGGGTGGATAGACATGGGTGCTGAACTCCACAGTCCTCAAGGAAACCCCCAAAAGGTCAGGTTTACAGGATTTCTCAGCTTTAGCACAGGTGGCTCAATCGGGGGTTCAGGTTTTGACTGCATCACCTGTGCTGAAGCTGGAATATCCTTAAAATGTGTCCTGTTGGGGGTCTTGAGGACTGGAGTTGAGCACCCCTGCAATAACATTACAGAAAAGGAAAAAAATTATGTCAGAAACAGACATTTAATATATGAGCAATAGCGAAGTGCCACGCCTTTGGGCCACGCCTTGCCACACCTAAGTGTCCATATTAAGGCATCTACAAAGTTGGATTTGGGACATGATGTCACCCAAGGTCCTAATTGCCACTTACTTGCCAAACCCACATGTCCATATTATGGCATCACAAAGTGGGGTGTAGGCAATGAGGTCACCTGATGTCATAATGCCAATGAGTATATAACCTGGCTGTTGGTGCCCTCAAGTCAGAAGTCACCTGCTTCAAGACTGGTAACATCAAGAAAATGGCCTAAAGTAGCAGGAGGGGAGGCCCGCGGCACAGAAGCAGATCAGCCGTAGGAGCCATAGAAGAAGGATACTACATGTCAGCAGAATAGGTACTAATCTATTTAATATCATTATCTCTTACCAATACCAACATAATCCCCCTGTAAGCTCTGGCATAAATAGTAGCTCTTTTGCCAGCCATTTTTTCCAAAGCCTTGTTTATTTGTTAAAAGACTCCTGTTTGGGTCTCGCTAATTTTCAGTGAGTCTCACTTTTTGAAAAACAGCCTTCACTCATTGGAGCTTTCAGACATCAATGGAGTCTCAATTATTGAAGGCAACACTTCCATTGAAATGTCATTTCCGTGTTAAGAACCCCCTAATATTACTGCAGTGATGATTGTAACCGAAGAGAATAAGCTCCTACCCAGCTCTTGCTTATGATACAATAAATCAGTGTTTTTCTCATTTATCTCGGTAGTTGACTTAATAATACGGTGTTGGAATGGACCTGGACAAGCCTGTTCCTGCAGCCACGTTGCTTGGTGTGCTGTGGCATGGCTGCTACGCTGATGGGCATCAGTGGAAACCTGAAAAACTAGATAAAGAACATGGAATAAAATAAAAAAGAAGGCAGAAATCGTGCCAAGGGGCATTCCTTGCCCTTTGTGCCATGCCTTGCCAATGAGTACATAACTTGTTAGTGCTCTCCAGTCAGAAGTCAAGTGCACCTGCTTCAAGACTGGTAACATCAAGGAAAGGCCCGTGTGGCACAGAAGCAGATCAGCCCCAGGAGCCAAAGAAGAAGGATGGATACATGTCAACAGAATAGGTACCAATCTATTTAATACCATTATCTCTTACCAATAGCAACATAATTCCCCCCCTCTAAGCTTGGGCATAAACACTGTAGTAGCAATTTTGACAGCCTTTTGACCCAAAAGTAAATTTTTCCAAAGCTTTGTTGATTTGCTAAGACAACTCTTTAGGTCTCGCAAATTTTCAGTGCGTCTCACTTATTGAAACCCAACCCCTCCACTCATCGGTCAGCCCTCTCCACTCATCGGTGATCTCAGACATCAATGGACACTTCCATTGAAATCTCATTTTCATTTTCAGAGCCCCTGCGTATTACTTGCTGTGATTGTTTATAACCAAAGAGAATATAAGCTCTGCTCAGCTCTTGCTTATGGTATAAATCTGTTTTTCTCATTTATGTCAGTAGGACATAGGCACATGTGCCATTAATAGTGTTGCAATGGACGTAGGCAAGTGAGCCATTCATTAATACAGTGTTGGAATGGACGTTGACAGCCTATTCCTGCTGCCACATATTGCTTGGTGTGCTGTGACACTGCTGCTATGCTGATGGGCATCAGTGGAAACCTGAAAAGCTAGATAAAGAACTTGGAATGAAACCCAAACATCAAAAGGGAGAAGAGGCAGGAGGCTTTGTACCTGAACTCAAGATGAAACCCAAAAAGCAAAATGAGAAAGCAACCCCATCTGAAAGGCAGGGGCTTTCATTTGATGTTCAGACAGGGCTGGCTTGGGCGGCAAGGCGGGGCTAGTATGTGCGGTTGTTTGGGTGTGTATATATTCATACATATACATACATATACATACAGACACACACACACATACACATACAAACGCACACTCACAGCATGCACATGCACAAACACATACACATACCATATATATACATACAGACACACACATACACAGGCACACACACAACATACACACACACACACACACACACACACACACACACACACACACACACACACACACACACACACACACACACACACACACACACACACACACACACACACACACACACAACTTTAATTTACTTTATGCTGGCAGGGTAATGCTTTATTTTTAATGGCAAATGCGCTATTATCCATATTTGGATAATAGGAATTGTGCCCATTATTGTACTGTATGTGTGTGTGTGGAGGGGGGGTAGTAGTAGGTATAGGGGGTGGGTAGTAGGGTTGTTGTATTTTAATGTTTATTGGGGCTAGAGAGGATGGGTGAAGGGGGTACTTAGCCCAGGGTGGGTGGTTAGGCCTACCGGGTGGCTAGTGGGAGGGGTTAACTCCCTCATTAGCATAGCAGTTACCACCTATATGGCAATGAAAGGGTTAACTGCTCCCACAATCTTCCTGGTAGGCCTAACCACCCACCCTGGGCCAAATACCCCCCCATTCAACAACTTCCTTTACCCCCAATAAACCAGGTACTGTGGCTTAACCCTTTCATTGAAGGATTAATGAAGCATTTTAATGTTAATTTTAATAAAAAGAATTGAAGCGGGGGGTCTCCTGAGCTGAACCTGAACCGCATGAATTTCAGCCTCGGTGACCCCCTGATTCCCAAGTTACAGGCCCCGGTATGGGGTGCCTCTATCTCCCTGCATTGTTTAAATGTCCCGCTTCATGTGACCGGGAGATTTAAATGCACAGGAGATACCGTCACCCCATACCGGGGCCTGTAACTGTTTGCGGATTTTACACTGTGAAACGGATTTTGGGGGTTACATCAGAGAAAATCCGGGAAATGGATTAGTGCGGATTCACCCATCTCTATCTAAGAGGCATTAATTGTTGAAGACTAACACATTTTGCTGAACATAGTATCAACTCTATTACATCCCTTTATTAATGAAAATCCCCCTGGAAGTCATTAAGTCACCAAAGCTATTATGATTGTTTTGTTCATCTTTGCCAAAAAAATGCAAATTCAATTTCCAATTGAAGTGGCACACATTTGCACCTCTACAGGTCTGCATTTGTTATCCGCATAGCACCAATCTTTATAATATTCTGTAATATACAACCCAAAGGCATTGTCAAGGAGTAATCGGCTCACATTGCTTTTGTATGTATGCATTCAACAGCATAGTCTATTAAATAGAAAATTGATGGAGCAAGCCATTAAATAATTCTTAGTAGGAGAAAAAAGCTATAAAATATCCTCACTTCAATCATGCTGAGCATGTTAAAAAAAAAAAAACACTGATTTAATTAGAACACTGAAACAGGGAAGAAAGCCCTTAAAAAGTCCTTAACATTAACAAAAAATGTAAAAATCATGCTGTACAAATGACAATGTGGCTTACAATCTATTTAAACTCCACAGGCAACAGCATTTAGAAAACAAGCACGAACACTGACTAACTCAGCAATTCCCAGTACATTGGAATCATGATCTGCGAAATGTTTAGTCATGAATTCACCCTTCAATACGTGTCTTAAGCGCTCATAGTTTGCCAAAAACAAATCAAAGAACCTAAACTACAGTACATGATTAATGCTAGAAAGGTTGCCCTTGTCCTTTAATTTGTAGATGGCGCCAAATAACAATAAACAATATCAATAAAATAGAGAATTGTATGAACACAGATAACAAAAAAAACAAACAAAAAAAAAAACATGCAATCTGGGCAGGAGATATCCTAGGATTTCACAGTGGATTTAACACAATAGACCACATCCAAGTCATACAAGAAGTGATTTCCTGAAGTAATTCAATCAATTACTCAGTTTAAAATTCGTAGATTATGAAAAAGCAGTCGATTCCTTGTACACATCAGCAGTTATGAATGTGTTAAGAAGACAAACTGTTGAAGAAGCGTACATCTATAATATAAGGAACAGTTATGAGAATGCCTCATCAACCATTAGATAACATGAAGATAAGGATCAGCAAAGGCGTGCAAGAGGGAGACACCATGTCACCAAAGCTTTTCACTGCAACACTTCAAGAATTGTCCAAAACATTGGGGAATACTGGAGTCACCTATGATTGAATGATGACATTGTTATTTTTTGCCACAAACCAGAAGACCTCAAGCACCAAATCAGAGAACTTGTCTGAGCAAGTAAGAAAATGGGCATCTCAGATATGAATCTCAGCAAGAGCAAATAGTTCAACAAATGTGTCAACTCTGCAAAGATTGGAATAAATGAAATAGAACTAAAATAAATCAAAGATTATATATACCTTGGCAGGCAAGTAACAATGGATGGGAACTTTTTTTTTAATGAAATCAAGAGTAGAATGAAGATAGGATGGAGCGCGTTTGGAAGAAACGTGACAATCTTTCAAAGGAACCTTACACTGTGTTTCAAGTAAAGATTTAGACCAGAGTATTCTGCCCGTGTTTGTGAAACTTGAACCCTAAATATGAAGATAATCCGTAAGTTTCAGATAACTCAAAGAAGTATGGAGAGATGATGGGTATTACTCGAAGAGATAGGAAAAAACAATGATTAGCAAAAAAAAGTATGTGGGTGAAGAAATGAACATGGCAGTGGGCCAGACATATAGCAAGAAGAAATGAGTATCATTTGACAATGATGGTACTCGTCTGGATTCCAAGAGAGATTAAAGACCGAGACGACGACCAAAAGTAAGAAGGAAAGATGAAATAGAAAAAATTGTTGGCGCAAAGTGGAGAACAGAGACTTGCAACCGCAGTACCTAGAAGATCATTGGGGTTGATCATCAGCAGTTGATCGCAAGGGCTGAAGATAATGATATAAAATGGTTTTGTAAATTAGCTTTTGAAATCCTCTATTGTGATCATTTGCAAAATGGATATATGGATTCTCAATGTCCCTCTGCAGCACTTCAAGGACATTTGAAAGCTACCAACCTACCTCTATTTATGATGCTGGCTTTAGCAACTGGTCAAGTCTTTCTTTCTTCTGTATTTATATTATTTACTCAAAGTTTGTACTGGTTTTAGCCTTGAAAATACAAGAGTATAAGTATGTGTGGGGAGGTACAGAAGTAAAAAAGCAACTGGACTGTCCATATCAGCCAAGGCTGTTGATTTTTTTTTAAATGTAGGGCATGTATCCCTAAGGAAAGCTGCCAGCTTTTCCATTTTAAGGGGGAACCATATTTTATGTTGACCTGGATAAGAGTTGACAAGTCTGCACTCATCCATTGGGCTGCTGCATCTCATGGCCGTCATCATTTGAGTGATCAGTTTGTTAGAATGTCTATTGCACCCCTGAACTTTCAGATTTGTAAAAATTTTATTATACCCCACCTTCTCTACCTCTCTCATCTCACCCACTCTCACTCCTTTTCAATCACCCTCCTCACTCCTCCTCAATCACCTCCTCCTCAATCACCACCCTCCTCCTTCTCAATCGCCCCCTCCCATCTTCTTCCTCAATCACCTCACTCCTCCTCCTCTGTCACCCCATCTGCTCTACCTCTCACATCCCTCCTTCTCTTTCTCTCTCACCCCTTCCTCCTCTCTCAACCTCCTCTCTCTCTCAACCTCCTCTCTCTCTCACCCCACCTTCTCTCTCTATCATCCCACTCCTATGCTTCCTCTCTCACCCCTCCTTCTCCTCTTCTTTTCTCACCCCTCCATCTCACCCTCCTCCCCTTCTCTCACCACCTCCTTCTCTCTCACCCCCTCATCTCACCTTCCTCCTCATCTCACCTTCCTCCTCTCTCTCGCCCTCCATCTCTCTCACCCCCTCCTCCTCCTCCTCTCTCACCCCCCTCCTTCTACGCTGCCTCTCAGCCCCTTTTTCTACTCTTCTTCTCAGCCCCCTCCTTCTACTCTTCCACACCCCGTGCTTCGCCTCTTTCTCTCTCACCACCATACTCCTCTTCTTCTCTCATCCCCCTTCTCACCTAAACCCCCTCATTCTCCTCCTCTCTCACCCCCTCCTTCTATTCTTACTCTCAACCCCCTGCTTCTCCTATGCCTCACTCTCCACTCCCTCTCTCACACCCTCCTCCTCTCCTCAACCCCATCCTTTTCCCCTTCTTCTCTCACCCCTCCTTCTCCTCCTGACACATAATTTCATGTTGGGTTTCAGCTGCTATGAGAGGATCTGGCTAAATTGGGCAGCTTTGTAGTATGAGATCAGGCATGGCAAGACCAGACGTCCTGACGTCCTTAGCCTATGTTGACCAGATGTCCTTAGCCTATGTTGGCTAAGAATATATTTATTCACTCTTGGGTTTTCTTGTTCCAAATGAACACTTTTATATGAGATTGCAGATCTTGACTAGCGTTCAGGGGCACTGGGATGGGGAGGGCATGGAACAGGTGAAGACTAGGTGGTAGTAAATTACTTTTCACTGCAGTTAGCCTCCAAATCCATGAGATATACAATTTGGACCATTTTACTAAATCGGCTTTAAAGGTTTGTATGAGGGCTGGGAAATTAGCTTGATAGCGTGTATCATAAACTTTTGTTAGGTATGTACCTAGGTATTTTAGCGCTCCTTTGCACCATGCAAAAAATGTATATCTATCAACTTGATTTCCTCGTGTGTTAAAGTTTAAATTTAGGGCCTCTGATTTGGGGTTGTTTATTTTAAAACCTGAGATATTGCTAAAGATTCTGAGTTCATTAAAAAGATTTGATAATTAGGTGAAGGGTTTGCTTATAGAGAGAATGGTATCATCAGCAAACAGTGACATTTGAAATTGTTTTTCATTTATTGGAACCCTTTTGATGTCTGGGTTGGATCTGATATGTGCCGCCACTAGGGATTCTAGAGACAGGGCAAATAGGAGAGGGGAAAGGGGACATCCCTGTCTAGTTCCTCCTCTAATTGGGAAAATCTTGGTGGCTGTCCCTGCACAAAGCACTGTGGTTGAGTGAGACACGTACAGTGCCAAAACTGCCCACAGGTAGTTTCCCTGGAAGCCGAATTGCTTGAGTGTTTCCCTCATTTAATCCCAGTCCAACCTGTAAAATATTTTTTCTGCATCTAGCGAAAGCAGAAGTGTTTTAGTCTTTTTTTGCTTGGGCTATAAGTTCTATTGCATGTCTGGTGTTATCGGCGGCCTGTTCCTGTGACCAAGCCGACTTGGTTCGGGTGGACCAGCCATGGCAGGACTACGTTCAGACGGTTTGCTAAGATTTTATACAATATTTTTAAATACACGTTTTTTAGATAAATTGTCTAGTAGCTTGGGCAATATGCAGAGCCTTTACCTATTTGGGGGATTAGACAAATGTGAGCCTGTTTAACAGACAATTTCAGTTGTCTGTTCACAGCTACTACATAACCATCAATCTTTATATAAGTGTTACTGTAAGGAACTGTTTTGCACTTTTCTTTGGTGCCATCAGGTAGAACACAAACCATACAAAATCAATGCTCCAGTCCTGAAAAAAGTCAGTTATGCTTTTTCTATGAACAATTATCTTTGGAAGGGAGGTGAAAATCCCAAAACTTCAATGAGAAATGTGAAATACTGCAATTAACAAAAAACTCCATTTCACAACTGGTGATTCATGCAGCAGTTTGTTTAGAGTTTGAAAGCATTACCTACTCTAAAAGGCATTAATTGTTGGAGACTAACACATTTTGCTGAACATAGTATCAACTCTACCACATCCCTTTATTAATGAAAATTCCCCAGGAACTCATTAAGGCACCAAAGCTATTATGATTGTTTTGCTATTTGTTCCGTCTTTGCCAACAATCTGCAAATTCAATTTCCAATTGAACTGGCACACGGATTAAATACTAATAAATACCACATTTCTCAAAGGAAAAATGTCCCACTAATGTCAGTGTTTTCACATTCACTCATAATCCTGCATACTTTACCTACTGGACAACTATCATTCCTCTTTGGCACTTGAGAAATAAAGGCCGGACAAAAATACAATGTTCTGGTTCATCTGCTTTCTAGATTGCTTTTTTTCTACCAGCTTTCAGTTTAACTGCCAACTGCCCACATATCCCCTTAATAAGTTGAAACATATAGCAATTGTGAGTGATGTGCATTGTTGAGCTTTTCATCCCTTGCCCCAAAGTCTCCAACAAAGTCCCCCCCCCCCCAAATAGAAATGCTATCCCTATAACGTCTTTATAAAACCTAATCTGGTCACTTAAACCGAAACAGATAGAAGATTTGATTAAATGTGGCGCCAGTGACCAACGCATGTCCATGCAACAAAACTACAACAAGCAGTAAGGTGCCAGCCGCAATGGCTGTTATAATTTAAAACCAATAAATACAAGTAATAACACTATAGCAGCTGTACACTTTTTTGTGTTTAATTCTTATCAGATAACAGGTTTAGAAAAGCATACTGTAGCAGCAGATGGAATTTAGTTTTTTTTTTTAAGATGCTGCCATCCCACTCAAATCACAAATCTAATTTAATCCATGGTAACCTACTGGGATCATTATCAAAAATCAGATTATGGCGGGTGTTAAAATATTTTAGCTTCACAGAGAGTCTGTAAAATGAAATGATAATATTTACTGCACAAGAGGAGACGCTGCACACGCAGTGGCATATCTTATCGAAATGCTATAGAATAGACTCTGAAATCACCCGAGCCGGGTCTCTCTTGCAATTCCATCGACAAGTTACGAAAAAAGGTTAAAATTAGAACTGTTTGTAGTTACAAAAAGGAAAGTGAGAGAAATTAGAGGCATCTCAGCTGTGAAATAAAGGAAAAAGCCAGACACATAGATGTGTTTTCATCGAGGTGGAAGTGCTAAAAAAATAGTAATGAGCATAGACAGGTGTAAATAATAAAATGTCATTTATATATGCACTGTCATTTTGGCAGTGGTGATAATCAACATCAGTTGATTACATCAACATGTTTAAAGCTCCACGTCCTTTCGTTTAGGAGCTGAGTAAGTGCTACTATGCTTGACCACGTGGTTAAAACCATGTTCATCAAAACAACATAATAAGGATCTGTAGAATATCTGAATGAAAATGGTGCAAAACACAGAGAACATTTCTGTATGAACCTTGCTAATCATGCTTGCTATGTTTGGCTCAAATCTCTTCGAATCAGATGTTATCTCCACCTAAACCCGGCAAATGAATTTAATGCAAAGCGAGAAAAACTGCACCAGTTATAGAAGCATAGATGATAAAGTCAAACCGCGCTCTTGCTTCCTAATAGGATCTTGGAGTAGATCAACTCTTCCCTCTTGCAGCTGATCCGATGTGAAGGCACCCCTCCTCCACAGGTCCCGTCGCAGGATAACTCCAAACGCCGGGCAACAGCAGGAAATGAAACACAAAAGCGCACCAAGGGTCAAGATTTAATAAAAACAAAGTGATAATAACAATAAAAACTTACATATAAGGGTAAGTTTGTCCAGTAGAGCAGTGCAGAGGCAACAGTCCTGGTGGTGTCCTGGGCACAGAGAGATGGTGCTGAGGCTTACGAGATAGACCCGCGCGTTGGGGCTGCCTGGCTCGGCACCACGTTGTTCTTCCTTCTGGGTTGCGGCTTCTCGCAGGACCCGTGGATAGTAGCCCGCCTCAAACGCCGGTTTCCCAGAGAAACTTACTCCGGCGTGCCGAAGAGTCTCTAGTTGTTAGTGGGACTGCTGAGGCTTGGTACACCAGTGGGCTGATTTCCAATAACACTGTAGGGCTTTCGCAACGCGTTTCACACGGTGTTGTGCTTCATCAGGCATTGATGAAGCACAACACCGTGTGAAACGCGTTGCGAAAGCCCTACAGTGTTATTGGAAATCAGCCCACTGGTGTACCAAGCCTCAGCAGTCCCACTAACAACTAGAGACTCTTCGGCACGCCGGAGTAAGTTTCTCTGGGAAACCGGCGTTTGAGGCGGGCTACTATCCACGGGTCCTGCGAGAAGCCGCAACCCGGAAGGAAGAACAACGTGGTGCCGAGCCAGGCAGCCCCAGCGCGCGGGTCTATCTCGTAAGCCTCAGCACCATCTCTCTGTGCCCAGGACACCACCAGGACTGTTGACTCTGCACTGCTCTACTGGACATACTTACCCTTATATGTAAGTTTTTATTGTTATTATCACTTTGTTTTTATTAAATCTTGACCCTTGGTGCGCTTTTGTGTTTCATTTCCTGCAGTTATAGAAGCAATTTGGAGAAAAAACACACAGAGCAAAGCCCCTGGATACAGTACATTGAGAGAGGGAGCACAGTGTTAGAGCACCAATCCCCCCATTTATTTTTTAACAGAATTAGAACCAGGATTTCTCAGGAACTCAGCTGCCCTTTTCCTAGCATGGGATATCCCCCAGTCCCTGAGATATTTATCTTGTATGTGCCGGCAGAATTAAAGTAAAATAAAAGATGCCGGGTTTGGCCCATAGGAAGCTGCCTGATGACATGGCAGCTTCCTATTGGCCTGTGAGGCTTTTATAGCAGTCATATTGATTTCCAAAACAGACCAGAAACACCTACACATCACATCGTAAATATCTATCTATATATATATATATATATATATATATATATATATATATATATATATATATAATAAAAAAAATAGAAAGTAAAAAAAAATTAATTGGGGAGCTGCCTAGATACAATAGGTATCATGTGTTGAATGAAGTGTGGCAGGCACCCCATAAAGTTAAATATTCAGATTGTATTGGATATCGGACAAACGCTACTACCACTAATGACACAGAGAAGGTATGATGTAGCCCTTATCCGACAGTTAGCTACGCTCTCTGATACATTTAGCAACAACTCTGATCCTGTATCCTATGAACGATGCTGTTAAACCCCTGATGCCTTCATAAGGGGTCTGGTTATCTCAATCCAGAGAGGTGGGTGTTGCCTCCAGGAACTGCACATATTGTGTAATACACGACACTATTGCTCCTTTCGATATGGTGGTGAGATGTTACTTCTGGCAGGAGCTATATGTGATGACATGACGCAACCATCATCTCGTTCTCCAGTACCACTGATGTTACCTACAGGATGGCCATCTTTATTGCTTCCATGGTGAAATTATTGACCCTAGCCTTTGAACTGGATATACGTTCTACACCAGTCGATCCACCTATGTGCACCATTAGGTACCCCTATTGCTCAGACATGGATATTCCTATTTACCTTACACCCCGCATTACCGATATTTAATTATTTATAAAAATGTTTTACTGGGAAGTAATACATTGAGAGTTACCTCTCGTTTTCAAGTATGTCCTGGGCACAGAGTTATAAAAATACATGGTTATAACAGGGTTAAACAGTCAATTCACAGACATTTCATGGACAGATAGAGTTGGAAAAATGGGTACAGGGGATAAAGGGCATGTGATTTTCTGATTGAAATAGAGCAGCTTTAACATCACTTTAACATCACTAAACAGCAGCAAACGGCTCACACCCTTTGGCTGCCCTTCGGCTGCGACAAAGGCTATCCGCCTTTGGGGCTACACAGATGTACTCTGGGGTGGTGGATATTGCAGCCATCATTATGTAGACGTTTATTACCCCTTATTTGTTAATGTGTTTAGCTTTATTGGTGTAACGGGTGTTCCCCCTACCCCAATCGCAGACAGAGTGCATGTGAGGGGGAACCTATGTGTTACCAGGTGTGGTGCGTATACCTGCAGGTTCACAAGAGGCCTGAGCCTCCGCTTGCTGGGAACCTGGGGTGAATCCTCTGGAACAATCTGTTTTACAGCGCCTCCACCTGTGTAGTATTCTAGGAGTGTAGAAAGTTGCCTATACAGGACCCACATACACAATAAGTACATACACCGAAGTATATATATGAACAGTTTACTGTATATGCAACATAACCATAGCATCACAGATAACGTAATATATGTATCCCCTTTCTCACTAGGAGTACCACTGGCCAACGCATCATGCAGGACGCAACCATCCACCGTGTCCAATGTCCCACAACCATACAGTGCCCACAATAATTGGGTGCTCGGCACCAGCGTCCCAGTGTCCTGGACCCCCACCCAGATGTGTGGCAGCGCTGCTCACGTGTGTATAGTATATAGAGGTGTATTGTTGGTGCACTTATGAAGGTACCTGCCGGGTGCTCCTGCACCCGGGCCTGCAGACAACTTCGAAAAGGATCCACCGCTCAGCGATCCCGTCTGCGATATCCTGCCTTTCCTAGCACGAGGATCCGTCAGGGGCGATCCCACCCTGGAGATAGTCCTGCTCTCTCTGTAGAGTAGGCTTGAGCTCAAGCCTCTTCGCGGGAAGCGCAGCGTCCGCTGTGTCCCTAACTGACAATATCACTAATGGGGCAAGGTCCCTAACCTATGGCCTGTCCCTGTAGAACAACAAACTGTAATGTGGCTCAGGACCTGACTGGGGCCTAGGGGGCTGCTGGCCTACTGCAGTGGGTCACAGACCCCTGCACTCACCTCCTACCCCTAGCTCTTCCTGGTCCTGACTTCTAGCATGGGCTCAGCGCGCGAAAATGTATCTATCCCTCAGAGCAGGGAGATAGTGCAGCCCTATTGGCTCCCCGGCGTCATGTGGGGCACTCCCGAGGCTCATGGGACTTGTAGTCCTGTCCAAGAGCCTTCCCTGGTAGGCTAGTGCTTCGCGGGCTGTACTCACGCATGTGCAACTTGTAAGGGCCGCCGGAGCTCCAACTGCGCATGCGCGACTTCGCGCAAGATGGCGGCGCCCTGCACTGGAGCCGCCGGGAGTCTCCGGCAATGCGCACACCTTGTGCAACCACCGGCTGTCCTCCCGTACCTCCAACAACCGCCTCACGCACACCGGAGGCACGCACATGCTCCCGCACCTCCCCCCAACCGGCTGCTCTACTCCCGACCACCGCGGTGAGTATCTGGAGAGGGGAGTTCCGACACGCAGAGGGGGACCTGGCTACATCAGTAATTGATTACAGTTGTTCAATTTCCTCGTATGTTACTACTGTTTTACGTTTGCTTCGCTATATTTTAGTGCTTTTGTATTATGTTGCCATATTTATTCTCTTGCTGATCTTCCAATTCTTGTGCTGCCAGTAAGTGGTGACACAGGATGCCATTTTTTGAAGTGAAACTTCTTTAGTGGCACCTATTCTGATGGGGTAAAACGGGAGAGTGAGGGGCGAAATATGAAACGGAAGTGACGTCACGGCTCCCCATCCCACTCCCCCCATGCGCCTGCTGTGACATGCGGCGGCGGCGGCGATAGCCCCCCCACGGCCGATCACATATGCGGTGGCCGGCGCCGCTCCTAACGGCCGCCATACGTCCGCTGCAATGGCGCGCATAACTAATGGCGACTACGGCCTTCTGCGCAGAAGCGGCTGGCAGCGGCTCCGTTCCCCCAACACGTCCGCTACTAGGCCGCGCATGCGCAGTAGTCATGGGGACGCTGGGGAAAGACGCATGCGGCTGCCAGCGGCGCCGTTCCCCCCACACGCCCCAGCACGGTAGTCATGGCGACACTCAAGACGCCACGGCTCTCATATGGACACTGCAGCCCACACTGCTCCAGGCCCTGATCTCCTGCGGCCTCTCCTCTCCTCCCGGTGCATGCCCGTGACCCTGCAGGCCTCCCCTGGCCGCTGCCTGTGGGATGAGCCGCTGCGGGTCAGTCTTAGGCCTGAGCTCCGGGCAGGAGGTGACTGGTGAGGGCGGGGAGACCTTCACCTCCCGGGGCCGGTACCGGGGCGGGGAGCTGGAGCTGAGCCTCTCCCCGTCCCTGCAGGGCGGCAGCTTCTGTGGGGTAGAGCCCGAGGGGCTCCTGTGGTCCCTGCAGCCGTGGACTCCCTTCAGGAGGCTGCTCCGGAGGGATGTGCAGACTAGCCGTCCGGCCGCTGCTGGTCACGGCCGCCTAGGAGAGGAGCTTCATGTGGGAGGGGGTGACACGGAGCCCGGTGCGGGAGGGAAGGGTCCGGAGCAGCCTCTTCCTGCCGCCCGGTGAGTGCGTGCCTAGACTGGGGAGATGGGGTGTATCATTAGGGGGAGGGCAGGGGGTATTGGTGTGGCTATATCATTTGGGGTGGGGGACAGGGGTTATTCGGGTGTATCATTAGGGGGAGGGCAGGGGGTATTGGGGTGGGAATCATGGAGCTGTATTGGGGGTGAATAGGTTAGGGGGATGTGTGAGGTGCAGGGGGGCTGCGCATACGTCACACGGTCACACGCACGCACACGGTCACACACACGCATGCACACGGTCACGCGCACGCGCACACAGTCACGCGCATGCGCACACAGTCACGCGCACGCGCACACAGTCACGCGCATGCGCACACAGTCACGCGCACGCGCACACAGTCACGCGCACACAGTCACGCGCACGCGCACACAGTCACACGCACGCGCACACAGTCACACGCGCACACAGTCACACGCGCACACAGTCACACGCGCACACAGTCACACGCACGCGCACACAGTCAGTCGCGCACACAGTCAGTCGCGCACACAGTCAGTCGCGCACACAGTCAGTCGCGCACACAGTCAGTCACGCACACAGTCCGTCGCGTGCACACGCACTGTCACGCGGACCGTGCACTGTCACGCGCACACGCACTGTCACGCGCACAGTCACACGCAGTCACACAGTAACACGACAGTCACACGCACAGTCACACAGTCACACGCACAGTCACACGCACAGTCACACAGTCACACGCACAGTCACACGCACAGTCACACAGTCACACAGTCACACACACACACACGAGGAATTCACGCTTAGTGCAAATACAAGGGATGTGTACGCATGTTCTAAGTCAAATTTATTTGCGTTTTGTCAATGAAATTGTATTTTGATTTTTAATTAAAACATCACCAATACAAATACAATTTCTGTGACAAAAGTCAAAGCAGTTTCACTTACTATGCGCGTGCACAGCACACACAGCTTTTTTTATCTGTTTTGTATATGCTCATTTTCTATTATTTAGTTTTTTTTCACAGGTATTACTGTCGATTATGTCATCTGCTAATTTGCACAATTTTTATGCCACTAGCACACGGGGGAAGGGTTTAAATGGGTTGCTTCACTGTTATCCTGGTGTACAATATACTGTGTATTGTTTATAGTAATTTTAGTTAATATTAATGTATGCCATTATAATATTTTATTAACTGTATGTTTTGTTTATAGTGGGCAAAAGTCCTATTAGCCATCTTTGGCTAATAGCTGTATTGGCCAATACTAAAGAGGGGGGGGGATGTGTGTCAGGTGTTTGCCGTAGGTGTCCGGGAAATGGTGATAGTGCTTAAACCCTTGCTTGCCTTAGTGGCTAGTAAAGGGTTCTATCCTATCTCCTATGATGTTCGCAGTGTACATGCGGTTCACTAGGTGACATAATCATACAGCATGGTCTGGGTTATCACTACTATGCAGATGACACTCAATGCTACTTGTCCTTTGCACCAGGTACTAAGGATCCATTATCAGACTTCAATAGATGTTTACCTGAGCTCCTAGAGTGGATGAGTGCCAGTTGATTGAGGTTAAATCCTAATCAGACAGAAGTGCTTGTGGTGGATGCTCACCATCGGAAGACAGCAAGACTGCAGCTAGGTCAACCAACTGGCCTTAAACTTGGGGTTTCCCAGTTGCTAAACTCTGTTCATGTGCAGAATCTTGGTGTTGCCCTTGACTGTGACTTGACCCTTAAACATCAGGTGTCAGCCATAATCAAATCTTCATTCTTCTACCTATAGAACATAGCCAGCATTAAGCACTTGATCCACCCAGAGGATCTTACTACGCTTGTCCATACCTTTGTGTCCTCGCGCCTGGACTACTGCAATGCACTCTGTCTGGGTCTTCCGGAAAAAGTGCTGCGCCGCCAGCAGCTGGTGCAGAATGCTGCGGCCAGGTTGTTAACTAACCAGACTGGTTCTTGCCACATAACACTGTTCTCCATTCGCTGCACTGGCTGCCTGTAAAATGACAAATGTATTTCAAGATTGGCTTGCTGACTTTCAAAGCCCTACATGACCAGGGTCCCAGCTATTTGAAGGAGCTTCTATTTCCCTACACTCCCATTCGCTCACTACGACCTGAAGATGGAAGACTCTGAACAATTCCCAGAATCTCCTTGACTTCCTTTGGAACCCGAGCTTTTAGCCTAACCCTAACCCTAACCCTAACAGTCTGCCTCGTACAGTTTGAGAGGCCCTGTCTCTAGAAATCTATAAAAACAAGCTCAAGACCTACCTGTTGACCCAGTAATTTAATTAATGAACCACAACCTGTCCCACATTTAATTGCTACAGTGCCGTCCCATCCTGTATTATATCTTTCCTTGTGTTTGGTCGATTTTATAACCTTAAATGGTTTCTTCTTTTTCCCTTTTTGTAATTGTGAAGCGCCTTGAGTCCCATTGGGAGAAAAGTGCTCTATAAATAACGTTATTATTATTATTAAAGCACTGCCATTGCTTTACTAGCCCCATAGCTAATAAAAGGGAGATGAGGAGGTGGGGGGGGGGGGGGCAGGAGGGGGGTGGGAAAGAGAGTAGGTAGTGTAGTGTTAGAAAAAATTAACACCGTAGGTGCCTGTGATATATATTGGTGGCAAAGGAGTTAATGTGTGTTCTGCCATAAAGTTTGTAATAATTCATATATATACAGTACATACATACATACATACATAATATCTTTGCTGATGATACTAAATTGTGTAAGGTAATAGAATCAGAGCAGGAAGTAATTTCTCTTCAGAAGGACTTGGGAAGACTGGAAACATGGGCAGGTAAATGGCAAATGAGGTTTAATACAGATAAATGTAAGGTTATGCATTTGGGATGCAAGAATAAAAAGGCGACTTACAAATTAAATGGAGATATATTGGGGGAATCCTTGATGGAGAAGGATTTAGGAGTGCTTGAAGACAGCAGGCTTAGCAATAGTGCCCAATGTCATGCAGTAGCTGCAAAGGCAAACAAGATCTTATCTTGCATCAAACGGGCAATGGATGGAAGGGAAGTAAACATAATTATGCCCCTTTACAAAGCATTAGTAAGACCACACCTTGAATATGGAGTACAATTTTGGGCACCAATCCAAAGAAAAGACATTATGGAACTAGAGAGAGTGCAGAGAAGAGCCACCAAATTAATAAAGGGGATGGACATTCTAACTTATGAGGAGAGGCTAGCTAAATTAGATTTATTTACATTAGAAAAGAGGCGTCTAAGAGCGGATATGATAACTATATACAAATATATTCAGGGACAATACAAGGAGCTTTCAAAAGAACTATTCATCCCAAGGGCAGTACAAAGGACTCGGGCCATCCCTTAAGGTTGGAGGAAAGGAAATTTCACCAGCAACAAAGGAAAGGGTTCTTTACAGAAGGGCAGTTAAAATGTGGAATTCATTACCCATGGAGACTGTGATGGCAGATACAATAGATTTGTTCAAAAAAAGGTTGGACATCTTTTTAGATGGGAAAGGTATACAGGGATATACCAAATAAGTATACATGGGAAGGATGTTGATCCAGGGATTAATCCGATTGCCAATTCTTGGAGTCAGGAAGGAATTAATTTTTCCCCGTAATGGGGTTTTTGTTTGCCTTCCTCTGGATCAATAAGTAAGTATAGATATAGAATAAAGTATCTGTTGTCTAAATTTAGCATAGGTTGAACTTGATGGACGTACGTCTTTTTTCAACCTCATCTACTATGTAACTATGTAACTATGTAATAACCCTATGATAGAAGTGTAAGATTTCCCTCCCCTGGTGCATCGCTTGTAGTAATAAACTCCTTTGTATCTAGGGGGCTTTAATTACCACATCACTATTTGTGTATTAGGTACATTTTTACTGCACTGTTGATAACTTGAAGGTCATAACTAGAGATGGACACATTTTTTCCTGCGGATTGACTGGTTCCTTTATGCTGCAGATTTATGTGGGTCAGTTTCAGAAAGTGATATCCACCGTTTTTTTCACTGACAATTGATAAAAATCCACACTCGGATTAAATCCATGGGGGAGGCGTAAAAGAGAGAGAGAGTGAGATTTTATTAATCCGCCATGCGGATTTCAGATTCAATATGGAACCTGCGGTTCTTAAAAATCCACCCAGAATGGCTGATTAGGATTCATCTGTGTTTTTAGTACCCAGTCCGAAGTGAATTTTGGATGGTGGTGGTGGTGGGGGGGTGGGGGGGGGGGATCAAATTTGGTTTAAAAAAATCTGAGAAAGGGTTTTGGACCAGTTCACCAATCTCTAGCCGTAATATTGTGGTAAAAGCACCCACTATTTTTTTTTTACTGGGTGCGATATGAACTCTTGTTTAACAGAGTTTCATGACTCCTGGCCATAGATCCCTGCAATACTTGGGTGCATCTACAGTGACCTCACAGTACAAACTGCACAAGGAAACATCATAAAACGAGTAATCACATGAATTTCTACGTTATGTACATTCATACAAATATTCTGCTTTTGACCTAAAAATATCACTATCAGGAATAAAGATAACTGACCAACATTCCACTATACATATTTATGATGTTGGGATTTGGGAATGGTGGGAGTCAAAGTGCTCTGATGTATGTGTTTGCAATAAGAATTATACTCCCTGAAACACTCCAGCAAATGGGTTAAATAGTGAGCATCTCGGCTTACAGAAATAGGTACATATTTTGCCTTATTTACAATGCTCTGAATAATTTTCCACATAAAGCAGGACTTCTTGGAACCCTATTATCACGAGTTTTCCATTTTTCACAAGATTTATTTAGTCATACTTTACCACATTGCAATTAGCACTCTGCACATCACGGATGACATTCTAATTTGCAAGCTCTCAGTCAGGCATAGTTTCTGCAGAAGTATAAATACACAATTTGAAGTACAGTATGTTTCATGTTCCATTTCTAAAAATTTTTTTAAAAGGACCGAAGAAAGTCTTCATTGTTTGGTTTCTTATGAGGCAAGGTACATAATTATTATACCTGTGCCATGTGAAACAAATACACATTACGTCTATAATTTTTAATTGCTTTTGTGGCACACCAGTATAAGGAAATGATGGGTGCTCCAACAGTCCTGGAATATTATATGTATTCATCAATGATGGGAAAAAAGTGCAGACTCAGTCGTGGAGTGGGTTAACTACTGGGTGAGTGAATTGAACCAAAAGAAGTATAAATCTTCTGAAGGCAACAGAAAAAATATGTAGAACACACTTCGCTGTACCTCATTGGAAATAAGTATATAATAAAGTCCAGGACTCACCCCAGAATGTAGTAACATTGATGATCCGTATGAATAAGTCTTTGAAGATCTTACCCACTCCTAGAGCCCACTGGATTCCTTGGGGCGTGTCCAGCCGCAGATTAAGTTCCAAACGATCCAAAAATGCAAAACAATGCACAAAGCAGCGCACTGCCCAGGTACAGGTGATTTTTGATACACCTCTGTCCCTGGGCAGTGCGCTGCTTTGTGCATTCTTTTGCATTTTTGGATCGTTTGGAAACTCATTTTCCATTTTTTGATACACCTGTGTCCCTGGGCAGTGCGCTGTTTTGTGGCACACCGAAATATTCTTTTTTAGTACATACCATTTAGTCACATGTCTAACGCAGGCCATTTCTATGTGCCAAAACAAATACAATTGGATATGTAAAGCATACCTACATTTCTTAAATGAGTATATTTCTCTGATCTATATTATATGTCATCACAATTTGTGTCACTTTTTTTTCCCACTGGTGAATTATTAATAGCACTAAAAACTATTATATACTGTATTATCAAGCCGGTAGCACTTATATATTATACAGATAAAGATTGTGCCCGTTTTTTTCTTTGTGTAACCCCGAGGTAATTTCTGACTTTCTGGCCCCCCTCCGCGAGTGCCGTGCGGTAGCGGGTGCCGCCGGAGGCTGCGACGGATCCGCCGGCACTTCGCGAGGGTGGGGGCCAGTGCAGGGAGCAGTGCGAGGTGTTGCGGCGCAGGCCGGTTGCCGGGGACGCGATCGGGCCGTCGCTAGGGCCGCGAGCGCGTTGCCACTGGCCCGGCTTGTACAGAAGAGGGCGCCGCCATTGCGTGTAGGTTCGCGCATGCGCAGTAGTCAGCCAGAGAGATCGCGCGAGAGTAGGGAAGTGTAGGAAAGGGTTGTGGCGGCCATTGGTAGTTCGCGCATGCGCAGGGCTAGTGCGCACGCGGCCCCAATACATAGACAGCCCCCTGGGAACTACAATTCCCAGGAGGCATAGGGAGACAGGCACCAGGTGCCTGATAGTGGCCAATAGGGCTGGAGGAAGCTCAGCCCGGGAAAAGAGATACATTTCCCGGGCTTTGCTCAGGCAGTCAGGCTGAGGCAGAGGAAGAGGAAGGAAGGGTGCAGGGAGCGAGTGGCTCCTGTACCAGGTAAGGGTTCTCCTTAGGTCCCCAGGCAGGCCCCAATTCCCGGTAAGGGCAGGGGGTAACTGAAGAGGGACGGCCCTAGATAGGGAAGGTCACCCTTAGGTGTGTGAGGGTGCAGGTTTGGCAGTGCCACAGCGGGTAGTGCTGTGCGCACTGGCAAATAGGCACAGTGCGAGCAGTGGGTATTTGCTGCGGGTTCCAGTGGATGTTGTGTGTATCGTTGTGTGTGTGTGTCGCTGCATGTGCTGGGCGCAGTGTGTGCAGCGTGTGTGGATGTCTGCAGGCTGACGGTGAGAGCTGTGTGTCTGCTGCAGGCTGTTAGGAGTAGCAAGTAGTTAGTAGTTACAGATAGGACTGGGTAGCTAGGGGAGGGGGCAGGTTATTACTCCGCAGGCCCTAGGAGTTTTCCCCAAGCCACCCCAGGTTGCGGTTCATCAGGGACAGGCCCTAGGTTAGGGTTCCTGTCACTTTAGGGATAGATAGGGATAGCGGCGGTTGCTGTTCCCGTGCGACGGTGGTGTTACCGAGAAACGGTTGTGTTCCCGTGAAGCGGTGGGACCCTCGTTGGGGTTCCTGGAGAATGTCACCTGGATAGGATCAGATGGATGCATCGCACGTCTGACCCTTTGTGAAGATCGTTGCAGGCCCGAGCACCGGAGTGCTCGGCAGGTAACGCTGTATTATATGTGCACCAACAGGCCTATTAGTTCATAGTGACTGCGCAGTCACCCACTACCTCCGTAGGAGTACGAGACATTGGGTGTGGGGGATCACAGGACACTGGGTGGGAACACCAGACATTGGGCTGAGGTGATATGGTAAGGTGATGCGGATAGAGCATAAGGTTATGTCGTGTTATGGTTTGCTATGTTCTAAAGTAAAGTGTTAGTTATTGGTTTATCGCATACGTGTGTTATTGTATTTCTTACCCAGGGCTATCTTTCATAATGGGGATCCTGGGTAAGTGGAGGCGCTGCACCAGGTAAATGGTAAGGGTTTCCCCAGGCTCCCAGCTAGCGGAGGCTCAGATCTCCTGGAGCCACAGGTGTCATACAGTTACCAGTAGTCCCTTAGAAGAGGTGTGCCGAAAGGAAAGGGACCGGTTAGACCACAAGGGGCCAATGTGAGATTGGGTGGGTCAGGCCGGTTCACAAAAAGGGCTACATTTGTATTGGGTTGTGTCACTCTCAGGCATGTAAGGGATTCATTACCTTGTTATTATTTGCTTACCTACCTGTTTTAAGAAGTTGCCTTTCACAATATGAGTCTAACATTATTAAATAGAGTATGAAGTACATGTGCCCTTCAAAGTAGCATTCTCTTTTTATTGTTATAAGTTGAATCTCAGCGATTCAGTTTCATCACAATTATTTGTGTTTGGTTTAAACCTCTACCCAAAATCAATGGTGCAAATTTGTTGGACATATCGCTAATATTTGAAGATAGTCGGGCCTATATTTACTAAGAAGTGCTATTTCATAAGATAAAGCCACTTAGTAATAGTTATTATATGGCTCGGCACCCCAAACCCACCTTAGCAAACTCGACACCCTCTACAATTCAATATGCCGTTTTGTTCTCCATTGCAACTACAACACACATCACTGCAAAATGCTCAAAGAACTAGATTGGTCATCACTTGAGTCTAGGCGAAAAGTTCATCTTTCCTGTCTTGCCTTCAAATACTTTCTGGGCAAACTACCCAGCTATCTGAACAAGCTCCTTACCCCTACCACATGCAGCACTTATCATCTGAGATCAGACTCCAAAAGACTGTTCATGGTCCCAAGGCGCAACAAAGTATCCGGCCGCTCCTCCTCCTCTTACCGTGCACCCCAAAACTGGAACAACCTACCAGAGACTCTCACAGCCACCACCTGTCTAAGTTCTTTCGAAACTAAGGCTGTCTCACATTTTAATCTGGTCTGTAACTGTTAAATACGCCTATTATATATATTATCTTTAACTGTGCATGCAATGTCTTGTATATAATGTATACCCTGTTCATTTATGTAACTGTATTTGTAACCATGTATTATTTGTCATCTTAAATCTATGCCCAGGACATACTTGAAAACGAGAGGTAACTCTCAATGTATTACTTCCTGGTAAATATGGTCTCAGGGTCATTATTCAGTGCCGCATGTTCAAAGGAAGTCAAATGCTTCCCCTCAAAAGCAGACATATTTCTAAATCCTCAAATCAGTGACACCCTTATCCCAAGCACAGCTTGCCAATCAACGGAACACCGAAAACCGCAGTAAGAATCCGTTGGGATTCACAGCATGCTCTAGACTAGGCAACAATGCCAGATCACATCTGTACAGACCTAGAATTGTAAAAGTTACTTTAAAAAAATCAAACTATACTGTAGTATGTGATTTGGTAATTACTGTACTTATTTTATTTCTCTGACCTGCTGCCCCCTTCCTCACTCCTATATTCTGTTTCATACTCCGCTCATATGTTCCTTTGTTCCTTATATGTTGTGTTGTGCCTGGTGCTCCTTTTGTCTTTTTCATGTATTTTCTGTACTTCCTCTGTGCAATATCTATTTCCATTTCCTGTAAATGTATAGGACGACCTTCAGATACTTTTCAAAGGATAAATAAACAATCTAAGGCACAATGTTAGCTATGTCCATGACGTGAATAAGATTGCTTCTCCACCCAACAAAAAAACCTACAATGATGGATAAATGTGGGTGGACTGTTGAGGGCCTCCTGCCTTTACTGTGCTCAGGTCATTATTCATAAAGGATTAAAGGAGCTGATCGATTGAGTTGAATGGAAGTTTTCGTCCGAACGCACAGTGAAGGCTCTTGGCACTATTCTACTTACAATGACCTTAATGTTTCTGGTTTGCAGCATGATTATAGCATCACAAATAAAGGTTAGACTGAATCCAAAATGATGGACATGCATCCCTGAATGAGTTGCTGGTTTTGTACTTCCTTGACCCACATAGGGCTGTACAAGCCGCTTGCTGAAACATCACATACATTCTCGTAGAGTGACTAAGAATAACTGGTTATCATGAGGTCTGCAGTCTAAACAATTCATATTTGAGAAGCTAGAGGTGGCCAAGTTTTGTAAGTCAAATGACCGAATTTAAATATTGACTGACAAAGTGATATAGGAGTATGCTAAAATGTTCTTTTGGACTCTGTTACAATGATTTCAAAAATGCATCCCAAGTTTCCAACCATAGTTCTGTTTTTACAATATTGTATACAAAATTATAGTGGACATGATATTGATGTTGCATGATTATTACAATAATAAAAGCATTATTACGTTTAAAATATTCATGACAGCTGTGACAGCATTCATTAAGTCTGGATTCACTCTCAATAGTTATTGCACATCTTTATAATCATATGCTCAGAAATTACAACTGTCATATAATTAATAACTTTAAGGTTTGACTTTCATCATTTCTATTCTTAAAATGTCAACACAGCTGTGTGAAGATTGATGGTTTGAGCATCACTGGCAGTTCATATATAAACTACCATTAAATGCCACAATAAAGAGGCCTTCGATGTTCAGATTTGCACTTAACACCCACTCCAAGACTAAGGCTTTGGTCCCGCTGCGGCCAGTGGCGCGTGCGGCCGCGGTCCACCAGCTCCTTGCCTCCGGTCTGGATGTCCCCGCTGGCTCCTTCAGGCGTGGCTGACTGCATGCTGTGACGCGTCAGCCAGCCGGAGCTACAAGGAGCTTGTGGTTTTGGCGAGTGCCGCGCCACGTGACACGCAAGGCAGTCAATCCGATTTCCCCCCCCTGCTCCGATCCCCCCCGTTCCGATTCCCCCCTTTCGATCCCCCCCTGCCCTGACCCCCCCTGTTCCGATTCCCCCCTCTTCTCCGATCACCTCCCCCTGCTCCGATTTCCCCCCTCTGCTCCGATCCCCCTTCCGATTCCCACCTGCTCCAATTCCCCCCCCCCGTGTGTATTTGAGTGTGTGTGTGAGGGGCTGAGTTGCTGAGTTGCTGAGTTGCTGAGTTGCTGAGGGGCTGAGGGGCTGGCTGAGGGTCTGGCTGAGGGGCTGCAGTGCTGCGCTGTGCTGTGGGGCTGTGTGATGGTCCCGCCCCCTCACATCATGGCCGCGCCCCCCCCACTCGTTTTGGCAACGCCCCCCCGCGCCAGAAAAAATTCACTGCAGACCACAGATCGCAGTGCAGTGAATTGCACACGCCGCCGGCAAGCAAGGCGGCCGTGCGGGTGCGGGCGCGTGCAGCGGGGCCTTAGCCTAAAGGGAAAAATGTGCGTTATTAATATTTCAAAATAAATAAATATAGAATTACCCCCTTATGTATTTAAGGAGAGTAAAGCTAACAGCCAACATACATTATACGTACGGGGTTAGGAAGTCCTCATTTGTTAAATAACACCTTTAGTGCCGATCTGCACATACAGTATAAGACAAAATCTTATAGTGCATACTTGTTAGACATCTCTTACATAGAAATCAGAAGGAAATATTGTCAACAAGAAAATGGGTACAGATAATACAAGGGGCTTAGTTCATACCAAGGTGGGTTGACCTTCAAAAGACTCCACACCCACCAACAAAGAGTTAAAGAAAAAAATAAATAATAATGCATACCATATTTGACCAATATTACAGTCCAATTGGCAGTCATCAGGCACTTTGCAGCCAGAGATGCCGACAGTGGTAAATGTGTCTTATTTTGAGAAAGGATGGGATGTGGTGTATTTTCTAAGCATTGGTTTTTAATGCACAAACTTTCCCTGGTTGTGTACAGAGAACTTTAGCTACGCACTTGTAGTTTGGTAAGAGTGAGATTTTTAGACCATTTTTTTTCTTCTTGACTCTCAAGTCACCTATACACCACCTCATGTGAAGAGACACATGTGCACACAATGAAACACACCTGAGATGTCATCAGTGACAAAGTGAAAAAAGTGTTATAATAATAAAATGATTATTAGATAAATATCACTCTTTCTGAACCGCTACTCAAAACCCATATGAACCATCCCAGAAGTTCTTCTTTGGAAATCTTCTTTGGATATGGGGAGCGCAGATTTTCAATCTAAAGAAAGAAATAGAATTAGCAATATGATGTAATATGTCTGGATTCTTCTATATGTTGGATTTAAAATAAAGGGATTTAATTCACATGGCCCCTAAGGGTTAAACGCGTGTGTGTATATGGTCAGATGTGACCCCCTGGATCCTCCTCCAGGGTTTTGACTTATAAAACTCCATGAACAATCAGGAGTTCAACCTGCTCAATTAGCCAGCAGCTGCTGCTAGCATCTCTAGGGAGATTAACTCTCTGTGCGTTGGAAAGTCGCATAGCTGTCCTATTCCAACACCTAGAGCACAGATAGTATCACTAATATATATATATATATAAAATAACTGTTCATTCTAATAAGGATATATATATATATATATATATAACGGAACTCCTTACCAGGCAGACCATCAGAACCAGGACCACGCAGCAAAGAGGAGACAGCACTCGTAATAAAGTCCAGGTTGACTGTGCCTGTTCATTCAATACATCTATTTGGACTTTATTACGAGTGCTGTCTCCTCTTTGCTGCGTGGTCCTGGTTCTGGTGGTCTGCCTGGTAAGGAGTTCCGTTTTTATTTATCCTTATGGGACAAGCACCCCACTTACTGTTTTATGTGAGTGCCACATGGTTCTTCAAACTATATATATATATATATATATATATGTAGCCAGGTTCCCCCCTTGCGCACTCGCCCCCTCCTTCTGGTATGCGAGCGCGCGTTGTTAGTTGTTAGAGTGAGTTCCTGTTGCTGTGCTGCCTCTGTCAGTAAGAGGCACCTGGAGGTCTGCAACGTTGTTGCGGTAGTCTGAGGCAGAGCTGTGAGTCTGGCAGCACAAAGCAGACAGAGAAAAGCAGTTGGTGACTGGAGCTGCTAGGGGAAGGAGGTAGGGTGCAAGGGTCTGTGACTCTCTGCACTAGGCCAGCAAGTCCCCTAGGCCCCAGATAGCCCTGAGTCATCCCAGCTGAGTATTGTAGGGACAGGCCCTAGGTTAGGGACCCTGCCCCATTATATATTTGCTAGGAGTGTATCACAGCCATTGCTCGGATTGCTAAGATGGAGCAGGACTATCTCCACAGAGGCCCAGCTAGCGTGACTGCGGCCTGTTGGCAGCAGACAGACCCTAACTAAGGTAGAGACGGTGCGGAGCTGTACGGTGATATTATCCGCGCTGGAATTCACCCCACGCGTAGGAGGATATCCCGGCGGATCCAACCCCAGTGATATAGCGGCACCCGTGGCTGGAGCCCAGGCAGGTAACCTACACCCTCATGTGCACCAACAAGGCCTATCAACAGACATAGTGACTGCGCAGTCACACACACATATTGGTACAGGTTCTGGGTGTGCGAGACATTGGGTTGGTGCACTGGACACGGGGTGGGATCACTATGGGGAGGTGATAGCGTCCGCCGTGGCGCCTAAAGTGTGGGCACCCGCCGTGGTGCAAGTTAGCGGTAGCGTCCGCCGTGACGCCTATGTGTTGATGTTGTTTTCATGCTATGCCGGTAGTAAAGGTATTAGTCATTATCAATTCCGTTGTATGTGGTTATTGAATGTCCTGCGAGGAACTACTCCCCCTCTGGTGGGAGCCATCGCAGGTGGAGGCGCTGCACCCATTGTAAGTAGTTATCCATAGTATTGTATTGCCCCAGGTTCCCCGTGGCGGAAGCTCGGCTCTCCTAGTTACAAACCAGGTACAGCACCACCCTGGTCCGTAGTCAGATACACCTGGACACCTAGATCTCACTTAGGGTGGGGGTAGGAGGGCTACATTTGGAGGCGCTGCTGAGATTCAGACCTGGGGTGCCCGAACTCAGTGAAAATGTCGTTAGGTTACACGTTACCTTCCCGCCAAGAGGTGTACGCGTGGGCGGTAAAAAGGCAAGTCCCGCCCTCACAAACCCTTGCTGTAGGACAAGTTCCCGCCAATGCCTCATCCTATGAACTATGTTTAATCCTAATGCAGTATCCAGGCTTAGAAGATGCCAGAATCTTGGGTCGCCGCTCCGACCCAGACGGGTCATGGTGCACCGTATTAATCACTGGGGGATGTGAATTGTCGCCACAGCAAGGCCCATCCAACTTGCGGTTCCACTGGGCCCTCAGCTCAGGGTGTCCTGTTATATATCCTGAAATGCCGATAAAACCCGAACCCTGTAGCCCCAGTACAGACCTGCTAGAGACTAGTATGTGCATGTCCCTGTCCCCACCCGAAAGTATATGCGGGGATGAGGCCAGTGTATTATCCTGTGCTAATTGTCGCTCCAGCAGACGGAGCTCCAGTCCCAACCTCAGCCCCAGTAGAATGGGAGAAATCCAATTACTAGCCCAGGTCATCCAACAACTGGGTGGGCCCAAACACGAATCCCCTTCCTCTCAGCCATACCGCAAGTTAAAACTCTTTTCAGGGGTAAAACCTACCCCCACCGGTGAAGAGGCTTTTGATGTTTGGAAGGAATATGCTTCACAGGTACTGGAAGAGTGGACCTGTCCTGATGAGGTGAAAAGACAACGAATCATGGAGTGCCTGCGCCCGCCTGCATCCACTACCATCAAGATGTATAAAGATCAGCATACTGAGGTTACCGCACACCAGATGATGGAGTCTCTTACCCGGGTATACGGTAAGGAAGATGATGTGAGTGAGTTATGGACTAAGTATTACAATCTCCGCCAGAAAGAGGGGGAAGACCTATCAGAGTTCATACAACGGATTCAATTGCTCTTGTGGGATCTACGTTCCCGCCAAGTCATCAAGGCCTCAGAAGTGAATGAGTATAGGCGCACTCAATTCCTGCGGGGAGCCATACCCACTCACCATATCGTAGTAATGATCAGATGCGCGCTACGGAAGGGGGACCCCCCTACTCTAGAAGACCTACTGGATGAGGTGAAGAGTCATGAGGCCTATACTAGGTTGCATACGCCCAAGAAGGCCAAAGACCCTCGCAAGGAGGAGACCAAGGAAGCAACAGTGCCCAAAGCAAAGGGAAGCAAGAGCGGTAAGGATACGGCTACCCCGGAGGTGCCTGGGTCCGCTCCTAGGTCACCTGACAGTCCGGGTCCCCGCCCAGACTTCCGTTGCTTCAACTGTGGCGAGAAGGACCATGTTGCAAGGAGCTGTTTGCACCCCAAGAGACCCACTAAGGCCCATACCTACACCGTAACCGTGCGGAAGGCAATCTCGTCCTTATCAACCGTACCCGAGGATGTTGCCGAAGAGTCGGGGAGGCCTCCAATAGAGGAGACGCCCCAACCAGATGCTTACTGCCGAGTAGGGCCCACCGCTGTAATAAGAGTCGTCGTGGAGGGGATCTACTCTTCAGCACTTCTGGACACTGGGTCACAAGTGACCATCATCTACCGTCCATTCTACGACCAGCACCTCAGCCATCTTCCTTTGCAGTCAGCCGAAAAGATGAAGTTGTGGGGACTGAGTAAAGATGATTACCCCATAGACGGAAAAGTGGCGGTCAAGCTGGATATCTTGCAGTTGAACACTAACAAGTCACATCCCATGCTGGTGGAAGCCTTGGTCTGCCCGGAGGCTCGAGAACATCCCAGTGCCCCCATCATATTGGGCACGAATGCAGATATTGTGAGGTCGGTGTTTCGCTCATTCCTGCAGGAAGCCGGCGAGCTACCATTGTCATCCCTGAAAATAGCCCCTGGCCTACGGGAAGAATGCTATAGAGTGGCATATGAAGAAGAGTATGGCGAAATCTTTAATCAAGAGCGAGGGTTATTGGAGATTCCACCAGGGGGAGTGAGGCATGTGACCGCGCTGATCAAATACCCCAGTCGGCACGAAAGCGACAGATACTTTTCGCTGGAGACTCTTCCCGAGTCTGAGAGTCATTGGGGATACCGAATGATACCTGAAGTACGGGATTGGCCATCTAATGTCCCCAGGAAGATTACCGTGTCTATCCAGAACATGTCTCTACATACCGTGCCTATCAGTTAGCCGAAAGAGCCACCGCTAGACTGAATGCCAATAATAAAAGAAGGTACGACCACAAAGTACGCTATAGAGAGCTCCAACCGGGAGACGCAGTTCTCCTACGCAACTTAGGGATTCCCGGCAAGCACAAGTTAGCTGATCGCTGGAGAGAGGGGCCTTTTCAAGTAGAGTCCCAAATGCCGGGCCTCCCTGTTTATCGCATACGTGACGTGAATGGCAGGGTAAAAGTCTGGCACTGAAACCACTTGTTACCTATCCCACAACTGGGAGAAAGTGAACCCGAAACAGAAACAGTAATAAACGACAGTGAGCCTGAAGAGTCTACCGAGAATTCAGGGCCCACAGATGAAACAATTCAAGATCCTTTGGAGGGAACATCCAACCGAGATTGGTGGGCACCTCCCGAAGGAGCAACGGGTAATGGGCCTGCTATGCAAGTACCTTCATCAGGATTATCACCAAGTAACCAACCGTTAGATCCTACCACTCCGAGTTTTGTGCCCCAAAGAGACAGTGTTCAGTTACAAAGAGACTTTCCCCAAACTGGTTCACCCTCTGCCAGAGAGTCTAGGCCTCAAGCCTATGATGGTCTATCCCAAGATGAAGAAATGGAGACTGAGACTCGCAGGAGCCAGCGAGTGAGACGCCCTCCCACTAGAGTGGCTTATGATTCATTAGGGGCACCTCACTATGAGTCTCAGCAGCAAGCTAAAGCCAAGCTAGCCTCAGTTATAAATATGTTTGTTGAACTGTACAATCTCGTTTAGAGTGATCGTTAAGTTGTATTTTAACAATGTATTTTTATTATATAATATTGTTATGCATGGGTTAGTTCAAGCGGGGACGTTGATGGTTTCACCAGGGGGAGGATGTAGCTTTGTTCCCCCCTTGCGCACTCGCCCCCTCCTTCTGGTATGCGAGCGCGCGTTGTTAGTTGTTAGAGTGAGTTCCTGTTGCTGTGCTGCCTCTGTCAGTAAGAGGCACCTGGAGGTCTGCAACGTTGTTGCGGTAGTCTGAGGCAGAGCTGTGAGTCTGGCAGCACAAAGCAGACAGAGAAAAGTAGTTGGTGACTGGAGCTGCTAGGGGAAGGAGGTAGGGTGCAGGGGTCTGTGACTCTCTGCACTAGGCCAGCAAGTCCCCTAGGCCCCAGATAGCCCTGAGTCATCCCAGCTGAGTATTGTAGGGACAGGCCCTAGGTTAGGGACCCTGCCCCATTATATATTTGCTAGGAGTGTATCACGGCCATTGCTCGGATTGCTAAGATGGAGCAGGACTATCTCCACGGAGGCCCAGCTAGCGTGACTGCGGCCTGTTGGCAGCAGACAGACCCTAACTAAGGTAGAGACGGTGCGGAGCTGTACGGTGATATTATCCGCGCTGGAATTCACCCCACGCGTAGGAGGATATCCCGGCGGATCCAACCCCAGTGATATAGCGGCACCCGTGGCTGGAGCCCGGGCAGGTAACCTACACCCTCATGTGCACCAACAAGGCCTATCAACAGACATAGTGACTGCGCAGTCACACACACATATTGGTACAGGTTCTGGGTGTGCAAGACATTGGGTTGGTGCACTGGACACGGGGTGGGATCACTCTGGGGAGGTGGTAGCGTCCGCCGTGGCGCCTAAAGTGTGGGCACCCGCCGCGGTGCAAGTTAGCGGTAGCGTCCGCCGTGACGCCTATGTGTTGATGTTGTATTCATGCTATGCCGGTAGTAAAGGTATTAGTCATTATCAATTCCGTTGTATGTGGTTATTGAATGTCCTGCGAGGAACTACTCCCCCTCTGGTGGGAGCCATCGCAGGTGGAGGCGCTGCACCCATTGTAAGTAGTTATCCATAGTATTGTATTGCCCCAGGTTCCCCGTGGCGGAAGCTCGGCTCTCCTAGTTACAAACCAGGTACAGCACCACCCTGGTCCGTAGTAAGATACACCTGGACACCTAGATCTCACTTAGGGTGGGGGTAGGAGGGCTACATTTGGAGGCGCTGCTGAGATTCAGACCTGGGGTGCCCGAACTCAGTGAAAATGTCGTTAGGTTACACGTTACCTTCCCGCCAAGAGGTGTACGCGTGGGCGGTAAAAAGGCAAGTCCCGCCCTCACAAACCCTTGCTGTAGGACAAGTTCCCGCCAATGCCTCATCCTATGAACTATGTTTAATCCTAATGCAGTATCCAGGCTTAGAAGATGCCAGAATCTTGGGTCGCCGCTCCGACCCAGACGGGTCATGGTGCACCGTATTAATCACTGGGGGATGTGAATTGTCGCCACAGCAAGGCCCATCCAACTTGCGGTTCCACTGGGCCCTCAGCTCAGGGTGTCCTGTTATATATCCTGAAATGCCGATAAAACCCGAACCCTGTAGCCCCAGTACAGACCTGCTAGAGACTAGTATGTGCATGTCCCTGTCCCCACCCGAAAGTATATGCGGGGATGAGGCCAGTGTATTATCCTGTGCTAATTGTCGCTCCAGCAGACGGAGCTCCAGTCCCAACCTCAGCCCCAGTAGAATGGGAGAAATCCAATTACTAGCCCAGGTCATCCAACAACTGGGTGGGCCCAAACACGAATCCCCTTCCTCTCAGCCATACCGCAAGTTAAAACTCTTTTCAGGGGTAAAACCTACCCCCACCGGTGAAGAGGCTTTTGATGTTTGGAAGGAATATGCTTCACAGGTACTGGAAGAGTGGACCTGTCCTGATGAGGTGAAAAGACAACGAATCATGGAGTGCCTGCGCCCGCCTGCGTCCACTACCATCAAGATGTATAAAGATCAGCATACTGAGGTTACCGCACACCAGATGATGGAGTCTCTTACCCGGGTATACGGTAAGGAAGATGATGTGAGTGAGTTATGGACTAAGTATTACAATCTCCGCCAGAAAGAGGGGGAAGACCTATCAGAGTTCATACAACGGATTCAATTGCTCTTGTGGGATCTACGTTCCCGCCAAGTCATCAAGGCCTCAGAAGTGAATGAGTATAGGCGCACTCAATTCCTGCGGGGAGCCATACCCACTCACCATATCGTAGTAATGATCAGATGCGCGCTACGGAAGGGGGACCCCCCTACTCTAGAAGACCTACTGGATGAGGTGAAGAGTCATGAGGCCTATACTAGGTTGCATACGCCCAAGAAGGCCAAAGACCCTCGCAAGGAGGAGACCAAGGAAGCAACAGTGCCCAAAGCAAAGGGAAGCAAGAGCGGTAAGGATACGGCTACCCCGGAGGTGCCTGGGTCCGCTCCTAGGTCACCTGACAGTCCGGGTCCCCGCCCAGACTTCCGTTGCTTCAACTGTGGCGAGAAGGGCCATGTTGCAAGGCCACCTAGATCTCACTTAGGGTGGGGGTAGGAGGGCTACATATATATATATATCAACTGAAAATATTACTGTATGTTTATTTGCATGTCTTAGACAGGTCTGCAACCCTGTCTTTCCCCATTATCGCCCAGCATACAGCACTTCCACTGCAGCAAGGGATTCTGGGAAATGACATGCAAATGAGCACTCAGTGCCACCTTTTGTCTCAAGCTCGTATTACACAAGCAAATCCTCAAGCCAATGCATGCTGTTATAAACACAGCTTTTAGACAGAGGCTGGGATGAGATTCAAAGCCATTAAACCCACTCACAGACATGTTTCAACCTTGATGGGTATCATCAGTGTGAGGTATATATATATAGCCTTGTTAGAATGTACAGTTCTTATTTTTTCTTAAGATGTGTTTACCTTTTCGTATGACTTGTGTATTATTGTCCTGCAAAGCCTGAGGGGGGTTCATTCATCCACACAAGAAAATCGTTGAGAACTCAGTGGGTGCTTCTTATCTTACAGGTTGTTTACCAGCATCTGAGAACAGAAATAGAATAACATGAGATACATCTTTAAAACAATGAGAAATATTGTACAGGATTGATCAGTGAATTCAATCATACTGAGGCAATGCTCAAAATGACTCACAATAAGTTAGAGGCAATAAAATAACTTGCATTTCTGAAGATAAGCCAGTAAATAATAAATCAGTGACACTTGTAAATAAGGAACCATATTGTTTAATACATGACATTTAAATGACTGTACCTCCACTTATCTACCTAATGATCTTCTCACATCTTGAAATAAATGCTTAGCAAACCCCATAGCGTTGAAAGATGATACATTGCTATTGACATTTCAATCTACGAATGTGAATCCTTGAAGTAATGGTGTGCATAGATAAGATGATATACAGACTAGAAGCACGATACCCGCGCTACCTCTAAATAATTAGTGAAAATAGGTAGGTGCACTAAGGGAAAACAATTTGAAGCAGAAAAAGAGCCCTGTCATATGAGATTCTTCTCTGGTATGGAGTTATTTTAGTTTTTATTTATAAAATGTGTTACCAGGAAGTAATAATACATTGAGAGCTATAGGTCAGATCCACACCGACTGCTTACGGGAACAAATTTAATTTGTGAGCACTGTTAGAGAGGGTGAGACTATAGTGATTCTCTCAGATTGAGTTCATAGGGATTTAAGTACTGTATCCTGTTATATCTCCTCCAATTACTCACCAACGTACACACTGCCCCTACCCCCAAGTTACTTTGGTACCTTGCTTACAGCATATGTTACTAATTCATCGGGTCAGGTGAGAAGCCCATTGACCAGGTCGAAGACTGCATTGACCCCCTTCTCTCCTGACTGTGTATGTCACAACTGCTTTATACTGTGGCCTTATTCCACTTAGCAGCAGTTTCACACTGACACATATTTAGTGATACTATCACTGACAGAGTGCACATACATTGTAAATAATTACTTCAGGGAATATGTACATTTGATCATTCCCGATTTATTTTAATTGAAGAATATATTAAAATGTTTTTTATTGCTGTTTAATTGATCTATTAGTCACTAGTAGGGGACGTATTGGATCTATCCACATAGCTACACAGGTCCAGGTATACTCATATTGAATGCTCACAGAAACAAAGAGAAAAAGGGGGAGCACAGATGGAGAAACACTGAATAATAGTTTAACAGCTACTGGGATATCAATCCCCAAGTTCGTGGATGGGCTGATGGTAGAGTGTATAATATAAAAAATACTTACACGGCCTTGTGTAAGTGTTATCTCATCAAGGTTTCTTTTATTTTCTTTATCTTCTTCCTGTCTTTTCCTTCAACTTGATCTCGTTGCTCTTTCTTGAGTCTTGATGGTAGATTCTTCTGATAACCTGCTGCTTTTCTCAGGTGGAATGTCCCTCAAAAGGAATTGATAACAAAGAAAAGTATCAGGGTTGGTATAATACCTGAGGGGCCACAATGCGTAAGGTGATAGCAGGGATATATTAAAATGCAGAAAATAAATTCTGCATGCACTCACACAGACTCGTGTGAGTGGACTCCTTAAAGGGGGTCTCTGTAATCCCATACCACCCCAGATGTGGGGGAATGAAAATGGAGGATGATCGTATCAAAAAAAGGGGATATAAAAGTTAAAGGGAATGGGGAGGGGATATAACATAATTCAGTACTCACACGGCCACGTGTGAGCCCCTACGTGGAATGGTTTCTTTTCTTTCAGTGCGGTTGTTTTTCTCCCAGATGAAAGAAAACTGCGGGCAAATCGAAATAAAGCCTTTATTTAAAACATACAAGCAAAAGAAGCCCTTAGGTCTAACACCTCGGGGTCTAAAAGTCTAAAAAACGCCTATCCGTCTCCAAAGGAAGTATATCCAGGGCGCGTGGTGCGCAGGCGAACTTAACCCGCGTCCGGGTACAGTCCTTTGCTCCTCTGCCCTGCTTCTGGACGGTGGCCTCACTGGTAAAAAATGGCTCAAAAGTCAGAACTACGCGTTTCGCCCCTTCATGGGCTTCCTCAGGTTCGTTGCAGTATTTATTTTCTGCATTTTAATATATCCCTGCTATCACCTTACGCATTATTATTCAGTGTTTCTCCATCTGTGCTCCCCCTTTTTCTCTTTGTTTCTTTATTTCCTAAGGATCCTGGATAGATCCTTCATGGGGTTAGAGTCATAGACGGAGAACGAAAAAATAGATGAGAACTGTTTAGGACTCATAAGGTTGTGTTGTTTTATTAAGGAAGCAAGTTCTTCTTATTCACCACACGGAGGGGTAGCGCCCGGGTTTTTTCCCCCTTTTTAACTATATATGTTGCTCAGCCTGATCTAGCGTGAACTTCAAATAATCATCACAAATATGGATAACCGAGTGCATGCAGAAGGGGCTATTGTGCCTACCAGAGGAAAATCTCCTACGAGAGGGCTCTTTTTCTGCTTCTAGATAAGAGGACAATTTAAGTAAACACAGTGAAGGTATTTATGCTGAAATATTCACCATGGTTTGTAATATACTGAGTTAATTTGTGATCAATAAAGCTTATTTCTTGGTACAGTATTTAAGAGAAAATAAATCACAGCTACTTTGAAAATACACAAATCAATTAGAGTGCACTCAGAATCCATTTCTAGAGCTCCTCATCGCCTTCCAGGTTAATGACACCACCAAAGAAGAAAAACAAATGAGCTCAAGATTCTCCCAGTCCCCGACTAATATTCTGATTCAAGGAAAACAACAAAGGGTGATTGGTTATGGAGGTTTTGTACAGAATTTCTGGTAAAAGGCTGTTCTGAGAAATTAACGTATTTGGTGTCAAGTTCTCAATTGTAAGTGATGTACTACAATCAGATAACAAAACGCCTGTCTAATCCTGGAACACTTCTTGTGTTTCTTTGCAGAACAATAAACATTTTTTAAACTAATTATGATCACTGTGACGTATTCAAATATTTACTCTTGACAGTCATAAAAAGTTAGAAAACAAAACAAAACCATGTCTGTTTTGGTATTTCATACAATTTTTCTGATATTAGGGGCCTGTGTTTACATCAATATATTTTATATAACAATCTTTATATTTGTATCTCAATAAAAAGGAAAAAAAGAAATACAAGTATTTCATAGGGGCCTATTCAGGTAGCTTCGATGTTATCACTGCTAAATCGAACGGTTTGGCATGACCGTACCTCACGGTCTGACATTTGTGTTATCACGGTATTCACAAAGAATTATCGCAAGACAGAAACCGTGAGGTAGGCAAATGCCAGTACCGCTCGGGATAGCAGTGTCCTTATCTCAGCCTTTTTCTAAGTTCTGACCCTGCAGGAGAGAATTGCACAGAGAGAGCTGCATCTCCCTGCTCAGCTCTTACAGGCGATCACACTGTTTTATTTGATTTAATAACAGCAGTATTGTAGCAGGGGGTCCTCGAAGCTGAACCACATTAATTTCATCCTTGGGGTCCCCCTGCTTCCTGAGTTACAGGCCCCGATTTGGGATGACAGCATCCCTTGCAAAGTTTAAATCTCCCGATCATGTGACGCTGGACATTTAGACAATGCAGGGCCATACTGGCACCCCATATCGGGGCCTGTAACTTGGGAAGCAAGGGGTCCCCGGACCTGAAATGTATGCGGTTCTGCGCCGAAGACCCCCTGTTTCAATACTCTGTTATTAAAATAAAATAAATACAGCTTAATTACCTTGGTGGCTAGCCGCTAAGACAATGAAGGGGTTAAACCTGAGCATCTGGTTTCTAGAGGGGTAGAGCAGCTGGGTGAAGTAGTTGCCCCAGGGTGGGTGGTTAGGCCCACCGGAAAGGTTGCGGGAGGAGTTAATCCCTTCACTACCATAGCGGTGGTAACCACTATAGTAATGAAGGGGTTAACCTCTCCCGCTACCCACCCGAGAGGTCTAACCATCCACTCCAGGGCAACTACCCCCTTCACCCAACTCCTCTACCCCTAAGAAACATTAAAGTACAACAACCCTACTACCCATCCCCTCTACCTCCAACCACCCCCAACACATACAGTACAATAATGGGCAAAATTCCTATTAACCAGATATGGATAATAACACATTTGCCCATTAAAAATAAAACAGTACCCAGCCAGCATAAAGTAAATTAAAGTTGTAGGTACCGCTGCCAGGATAGTTGTCCTCATCTTCCTCCGTGTCCTCCGTGGGCAGCAATATTAAAATAAAAAAAATTACTTCTGGCCACAAACTCCTTAATTACCTTAGCGGTTAGTAACCACTATAGTAATTAAGGGGCTAACGTCCCACCCCCGCTACCCACCCGGGATTCCTAACCCCCCACCACAGGGAAAAAACCCACAACCCCCACCCCCTTTTCCCATTGATTGTCACTGTGGTAAACCATGCAGACAATATGGACATGGATTGCCACAAAGGTAATAAATAGGCAACCTTAAAAAAAGAAGCACAAAATAACACATTACATTTAAATAAAAACATGCATTGGAGAATGAACCAATTGATTGTGACAGTGGTAAACCATGCCACAAGATTGCCACAAATGCAATGAATGGGCAAGCGAAAAAAAATAATATAACAAAAAATACTAAACATAACAATTAAATAAAAACAAGCTTTTGCTGAAAAATGCATTGATTGTCACTGTGCCTATCTATACCCAGAAAGGGGCATAGATAAGCACATTGCCAGTCAATGGGCAAAAAAAATACGTAATTAAATAAAAGCCAATCAATGTGTTTCTTACGTTTGCCGTATTCACCCTCGTCCTACTCCGACAACAAGTCTTGACTCTCAACGCAATGCACAACAGCCTGATGCGAAAAAGTCCATGATCCTCTGTTGATTGAAGAGGAGTCTCCGGTGAGTTCTTCCTTCTTTTCTTCTTTCTTCTCTTCTTTGTAATCCAAATGGGCCAGATGTTGCTCCGACAGTTTATTTGTCTCAAATGAGATGGGACAGGCCTTATACAAGGTGATGTCACATTTGACTGCCACATGGTACACGTGTCACATGGTACACATGTGACAGCTTCCATATTTTTAAGGATGTGACGTCATCAAAAAGGGAGGGAAGCAAGCAAATCAGGTAGCATATGCTTCCCTTCCTTTAAGATGACGTCACTTCTGAAAAAAAATAATGGAAGCCATCACATGATACACCAACCAATCGGATTGGTAGAGATACCATGTGATGCCTTTCCTTTTTTGGAGTGATGTCATCAAAAAGGGAGGGAATATAGCCAATGTTGCAGCATTCCACAGTTGTTGGATATCATTAGCACTAATGGAAGTAAATTTTTTACCATATGCTATATATACCACTATATATATATAATATATATACATATATATATAATATGCAACTCTATATAGACACAAAATGCAGAGAAAATTAGTGCAATTAATCCCAACCACATAATTTTAAAGGTGCAATCCCCGATACTTTATATTTGTGGCACTGTTACCTGTCAGTAAAAGTTTTAAAGCTGTGTGCAGGGATTTTTAACTTTCTTTATCATAATATAACAATACAGATATATATCTTCTTATAATTATTTAGAGATTTGGAGCTAAAACAAGATGTCTGTCATTCATAGGAAATATTGCTTATGAGTTTACAGTGTCTACAGTATGCTCTAAGCAAAAACTGAAAAAATTAAACATGGGCAGTTTTGTGTCCCCCAAACACCCCAGATGTTGCCTGCTCATTTTTTCCAGAATCTGAGTCCTGGGACTGCTTGTGGTTCGGACTAATCTGAAGCAAAAGCTCAGATCTTTGTGCTGAGTCGAATCAAAACTGAAATCAAACTTTGTTTTTCGATTCCCGCTCGGGCAGGGATCTCATGACATTTCCCTCCATACAAAGCTTCTTCTACCTTCCTCTGCTATTTTGTGTCAGTGTCAGAAAGGGAAGGAATCTCTACTATTATTCTCTTCTCTACTAGTATATCATTCAATTGGTTCCAGTTGCCGGTTAATCCTTTATGTTATCTGTTGGTAATATATATTTATAATATATAGGTAAGCAGAGAGATAACACAATCTGACCCTCAATCAGTTCAAGTTGGATTAACTGTTAACACAATTATGTTACCTGTGTGTGTTGGGCATATACAGATGCAGCCACCAGTATTAGAACACTTGCCTGGGAAATTCTGGGGCTGTCTCACAGTAAATGCTTCAACATTGCCTCAACATTGCTGTGAGATTCTTACTGGCCCATCGGATTAACACAGCAGGGGTTCCTGCAGTCCCATTCAGTTTGAATGGGACTGCATTGACCCCCTGCTGTGTTAATCCGATGGACCATTAAGAATCTCACAGAATTTCCCAGGTATGTGTTCTAATACTGGTGGCTGCATCTGTATATACTTAGTATACTTGATTGACAAAGAGATACCACCATCTGGCCTGTCCCTACTCTGTAACAGTATACCAGCCAATCAGTTTGTCACGATCGTGCTCGCCACAAACCGGGACCGGACCGCGGGGCTGAGGTGGGGATGCATATACACCGACCTTAGGCCACAGAGTCTGGTCTGGAGAGCGGATTCCGTGGTCAAACGTAGCCGAGGCCAGGATTGGAGAAAGCAGCGTGGTCATGGAAAGCCGGGTCGATACCAGGAAATGCTTCAGCGTAGCAGCTTCAGCATAGTGGTGTCCTCTTGAAGGGAGTCAGGAGCTGGACATCATGGAAGGCCCTGGAAGCAGGGTATGCAGGTAGGCCATCGGAACCAAGAGGCTATGGTGCAGGAAAACCAGTGCTTCAGCACAGAGTGGATTCCCAAAACTGGATAGGGCTGATGAGTAACGGAGGCCTCAGGAAGCAGGGTATGCAGACAGGCACAGGAAGGGCCTCTGGACGGAGTAGGCTCCAGGACACAGGAAGCGATGATGCTGGGGATCCAGCGCTTCAGCACAGAGGAGAGTTCCAAAGCAGGATAGGAACTCTGAGTAACAGAGGTCTCAGGAAGCAGGGTATGCAGACAGGAATGGCCTTTGGACTGAGTAGGCTCCAGGACACAGGAAGCGATGAAGCTTGGGATCCAGCGCTTCAGCAAAGAGAACAAGGCAGGGCAAGACAGGCCAAACAGGGGTCCTTGTGGCAAACACAGACGCAACCAGAAAGGATTATGCACAGCCCCTTCCTGGGGTGAAGGGCAGACCCTAAATAGCATGGTCAGCTAATAGGGACAGAGCTGCCTAGCAAGCAGCATGAAGCAGACTGCAGTGTGAGTCCAGAACAGGTGATTCCAATTGCCAAGTACAGGGAAAGCTTTGCCTGGAAGCTCAATATCCTTGTAAGGGTGAGTTCCAGCCAAAGCCAGGACCGGAACCCTTACACCGTTCCAGTTTGGTTTCCACTATTAGATTACCTGTTTGTGCGGATATATAGTTTATAGTATAATAGAGTGTTATACCACCATCTAAACTGTATCTTGTATACCAGTCAACCAGCTATAGCTTGGTTAACACTGTTACAGTAGGTTACTTGTGTGTTGGGTATTAACATATTTAATATACAAGGCTGACAAAGAGATACCATAATCTTAGTTACATAGTTACATTGTTGATGAGGTCGAAAAAAGACGTATATCCATCAAGTTTAAATTTAGACTACAGATACTGTATCTTATATTTGTACTTGCAGTATATTGATCAAGAGAAAGGCAAACAAAAAACCCCAGCGAAATATCATCGAATTATATCTGATAAGGGGAAAAATATATTCCTTCCTGACTCTAAATATTGGCAATCAGATTACTCCCTGGATCAACATCCTTCCGATGTTTACTTATTTGGTATATTCCTGTATACCTTTCCTTTCTAAAAAGATGTTCAAGCATTTTTTGAAGATATCTATTGTATCTGCCATCACAGTCTCCATGGGAGACCGGTCTCTATATATCAGTATACCAGTCAATCAATTCCTGTTGGGTTAACACCATTATGTTACCTGTGTTTGCTGGGTATATAATATATTATAAGGTGACATACCATCATCTGACCTGTCTGTTCTCTGTAGCAGTGTACAAAGTAATTCAGTTCTAGGTTACCTGTGTATATTAGGTATATATGTATGTGTATGTATGTATGTATGTATGTATGTATGTATGTATGTATGTATTTATGTATGTATATATGTATACATTTGCTATATGATTTGCTGTGGAGGGTTTTTGTCACTTTTCTTTACCCATCATAGCTTAATTAAGTATGATAAACCTATCCTTGCTTCATTTTTGCATAGCCAGTTTAACCAACCCCTTAATCATGAGACCCATTAAGGTTGAAACGGATGTCTGTGGGTGGGTTTACTGGCTATGCATCTTAACTCTGGCTGTGCTCAAAGCTGTGACCATGCAGCAAGCGTAAGCCTATAGGTAGCCATGTTAATGGTTTTGAAGCAAAAAGGTGGCAGTGTGCTCATTTGCATGTCATTTCCCAGAATCCCTTGCTGCAGTGGATGTGCTGTGTGCTGGGTCATAATGGTGAAAAGCGGGGTTGCAGACCTGTCTAAGACATGCAAATGACCATACAGTAATATTTCCATTTGATATATATATATATATATATATATATATATATATATATATATACAGTGTTCGACAAACCTATACATTTGCACGCCCCGGGCGAGTGGATTTAACATCGTGGCGAGCTCCAATTGGCCCAAGCAGCACACGTGTGGTACTAGGTGGCGAGTAGATTTTTTTGTTCGGCGAGTTGATTTTTTGGTGATTTGTCGACCACTGTGTATATATATATACATGTAGAGGTATCAGTACCGTGTTAGCCGAGCTTCAATAATCAAAAAATAAATAGATGATACCGTTCTGTGGCTAACGAAATGTTTTTATTTGTGCGAGCTTTCGAGATACACTGATCTCTTCTTCCGGCGATGTTACAATGAATGAAGCAAAAGGTTACTTAAAAAACAGTGTCTCTTGGAATGTTATCTGTGCTGTTCCTTCCCCCGGTGTGGATGAGATTTATGGCTAGAGGTGTCAAAAGGTAATGAAAGCAAGTGAGGAAAGAGTGTGTATGTGTATCAGTGTGAATAAAAATGAATGTGGAGCCCACAGTATATACAGTGCTTTACACAAGGTGTGTGTGGAGTGGGAGTGGCTATAAATGGTGTGGGTGGGTGTGGAAATGTGAGAGTTTGTAGCACAACTAAAAGTGTGTGTGGATACTTAGTGGTCCCACATACTAATACTCCTTGTTTTTCCATCCCTATACACAAACAAGATCAGACAATTGAAGTGCATAATGTGTATCTGAGTCGATAACATTTTTATATATATGGCTGTCTCACATTTTAATCTGGTCTGTAACTGTTACATACGCCTATAATATATATTATCTCTAACTAAGCATGCAATGTCTTGTATATAATGTATACCCTGTTCAATTATGTAACAATGTATTTGTAACCATGTATTATTTGTTTTAACTCTATGCCCAGGACATACTTGAAAACGAGAGGTAACTCTCAATGTATTACTTCCTGGTAAAACATTTTATAAATACATAAAATAAATAAATAATATCCCTTTTTATGATGTTGAGTCATTTACCAGGGATTATAAAACTTTATTTTGTCCTGAATGCAGGTTCATGCTTAGGTCCAAGGGTATATAATCCTATTGTCAGTGTCTCTGGGAGAAACCTCATCTATTTAGCAAAGGAAACATGCAAGGTGAGACTAAGATTAAGAACTAGAACCGCCATATATCACAGAGTCTGACCCTTAACATCATTAGATTCACACTGGGCTTTAGAAACTGAGTTATAATATTTGGTGGAAATAAATTTCCCAAAAAGGAGCTATATCTCAAAATATGTTTTTACTTAAAAAGCTTGAACTACTGTATGGGTCTCCTGAAAATAATGGAATAACCATGAAAAAAATAAATTCCTTCTTTTAACAGGTATATTCATCAATAGTCTCACATTGCTTCAAAGAACAAGATCACATTTTAGTCTGCACTTTGGAGTCAATCTTTCTTATGGTTCCATGTCCAAAGTTTGATTTAAAGGCTTACAAAATGATTTGTTTGGTATTTTCAGACTCCACACTACCCAAGAGGATGAATACATTTTCCATCTCTATATGTTATTTCTCTTATATGGATCTCTTTAGTGGAAATCCAAAGTATCTTTGCAGGCATCTTGGTACTTCTACAATAGTTTCAATTGTGCACCCCAATTAAACCGGAATTTATTCTATTGCCTCAATTTACTTTCATTTAGCATACACTAATCCTATTAAAGTTATAAAACATTCTACAATCAAGCTAAACCTAAAATCATATTTATTTCAAACAAATAAGATTATTGTATCAGTATTATGACTCGCCGGTGATTATTATACAACATTTCCAAAACAAAAGTACATTTGGGTATTGCAACTAATTTGACTTGCTATTTACTTGTTAACATGATAATGTATGGGTCACTAGTTCAGCTCTGCTATAGATTTAATCAGTTTGCTTATTTGTTGTATCATGGCATTTTTCGTGGAATGAAAAATGAGCCCTCAATTAGCTGGATTAGATTGCATTTTATATTTATGAATTAGGGATACAGATAGATGTTTCTCCACTCACAGATATTGCTTTGTCACACCTATTAATTACACGAACAATGCCAGTACTTAAATTATGCATATACATTACAATCTGTGCCTATATGGTGGAGAAAACCATAAATAGATTATGCAAGGTCAGGATACATTTACAAACATTACTGCATTAAACTATATATTATTACTACAGTACTTGGAATTTACAGCACACATAGTTTAGAATTGTGTCTATTAAACCTGGCTCATTCTTGCACATGCAGAGATATACAGAGATGTTTTAGATGGTCACAGAATTTACACTATCTCCTAATTGTGTTCTGTCATTTACTATGCTTGTGCTTTACTATGACACTACCAGTGAGGAGAAAGAAGATGTGGGTATGTTTCTCGGAAACAGACAGGATTTGCAGTAGAAAACTTGTAGATTTTTTTCAAAAGAAATGTGTATGTAATTCTTACCAATTGTTTGCCCCTCATATTTTACTTTGCTATTTCATGTATGAAAACCCCTTTTCCAGGAATGTCCTATGATGGCTTCTAACTCATTTTTCACGCAGACTTTCCAGCGTTTCACACCTAACACAGTGCCTTATCAAAGAGCACCGTTGTTTGTGTGAAACGCATCAGAGAATTTTTTTTTAGCTGTATTATTGCTTAGTAAATCGTTTTTGATCTCATCATTAAACATCCAGCGTATTTTTCCATCGTATGGCTGGGCATTGCCTCCTTGGTTGATTCTTTGCTTTGTAAGATAATTTCTAGCCATTTTGAGTCAAATACTAGTCAGTTTTTCCCTTAAAATAGGAAAGAGCAAAGAAATGCTGCACAGCACCCCCAGCACAATGAGAGGAGAAAGGGTGACCTACTTGAAAAATATCCAACTTATTCCATCAAAAAGAAGGTACAAAGCTCACACCGACATGTTTCATGCAAAGCGCGTTTATTATGGTGATTAACGCATGTGAGATTTGTACCTTCGTTTTTGAGAGACTGCAAAGAAGTAAGTGTGTTGTGTATAGAGGTGCAGTGTTGTGTGTGTGGGGGGGGGGGGAGGGAGGGGTGTAGAGGTGCTGTGTTGTGCTCTGTTTTGTGTAGAGCTGGGGGGGAGAGTGCGAAGTTTAGTAAGTGGCTGCATTTTTGATTGTGGCTGCAGTGTGTGTGTGTGTGTTGTGCTGTTGTATGTGTAGCAGCAGTTTGTGTGAGTGTAGAGCTGATGGTTGTGTGTGTGTGTGTGTGTGTGTGTCAGTAGCAGTGTTTATCGGTGTAGCATGTGTGTGTAGCAGCAGAGTTTGTGTGTGTGTAGAGCTGCTGCTGTGTGTGTAGAGGTGCTGTGTAGTGAGTGTAGAGGAGGTGCTGTGTTGTGTGTCTAGAGCTCCAGTGTTTGTGTGTGTGTGTGTGTGTGTGTGTGTGTGTGTGTGTGTGTGTGTGTGTGTGTGTGTGTGTGTGTGTGTGTGTGTGTGTGTGTGTAGAGGCACTGTGTTGTGTGTGGTGTGCTGTTTTGTGTGTGTGTTTGTGTGGCAGCAGTTTTTGTGTGAGCTGCTGTGTGTGTGTGTGTGTGTGTACACAGAGGGGCAGCAGTGTGTGGATATAGATAACTGCAGTGTAAGAGTATATAGAGGTGGTTTCATGTATTTACCATATTATTTGAATAAAAAAATCTATTTAACTATACAAAAGTGTCTATTATTTATGAAATAAGCCTACATTTAGCCTATAATAGTAATAATCCCCTCAGAACAGGGCATTACTGGCCAATAATGCCCTGGCTGGGTTAAAG